>NC_091128.1:157956243-158103743 GCF_040183065.1 Periplaneta americana | reverse complement strand
TTGTTAAATTAATTTTCATCGGAATCACGTTTTAAAAATAGTTTGTCGTAGAAGTGTCGTTAAAGCAGTTTGCCACGCAAATATTTTTCAAAAACAATTTGCCATAAAATCATTTTTCAAAGATTTTTTGGCACGAACGCATTTTTAAAAATCAGTTTTCCATGGAAATATTTTTCAAAATTACTTCGCCGTTGAAACATTTTTAAAGAGGCTTGCCATGAAAACAATATTTTGAAATGCAGTTTGCTATTGAAATATTTTTCAAAATCAGTTTGCAATCAAATAAATTTTAAAAAGCAGTTTATTGTAAAAAAAATTTCGAAACCAGTTTGTCATAGAATCGTTTTTCAGAATATTTTCGCCATAAAACATCTTGAAAAGCATTTTGGCATGGAAACATTTTTGGGGAGCAGTTTTCAATAGAAACATTTTTCAAAAGTAGTTTGTCGTTTTTCATGGGAACATTTTTCAAAAGCTGTTTGTTATTTTTCATGGAAATATTTTTCAAAAGCAATTTGTCGTTTGCCATGGGAACATTTTTCAAATGCAGTTCGCCATGGATACATTTTTCGAGAGGAGTTTGCAATGGAAATATTTTTCAAAAGCAATTTGTCGTTTGCCATGGGAACATTTTTCAAATGCAGTTCGCCATGGATACATTTTTCGAGAGGAGTTTGCAATGGAAATATTTTTCAAAAGCAATTTGTTGTTTGTCATGGGAACATTTTTCAAATGCAGTTCGCCATGGATACATTTTTCGAGAGGAGTTTGCAATGGAAATATTTTTCAAAAGCAATTTTTCGTTTGTCATGGGAACATTTTTCAAAAGCAGTTCGCCATGGATACATTTTTCGAGAGGAGTTTGCAATGGAAATATTTTTCAAAAGCAATTTATCGTTTGTCATGGGAACATTTTTCAAAAGCAGTTTGCCATGGATACATTTTTGGAGAGGAGTTTGCAATGGAAATATTTTTCAAAAGCAATTTGTTCTTTGTCATGAGAACATTTTTCAAAAGCTGTTTGTTATTTGTAATGTAAACATTTTTCAAAAGTATTTTGCCATGAAAACATTTTTCAAAAGCAATTTATCGCTTGTCATGGAAAAATTTATGAAAAGTAGTTTCTCATGGAAACATTTTTAAAAAACAGTTTGCCATCGGAGACATTTTTCGAAAGCATTTTGGCGTGGAAACATTTTTTAAATCATTTTAGCTTGGAAATATTTTTCAAAAGTAGTTTGTCATGGGAACATTTTTTCAAAAGTTTGTTGTTTGTTATGGAAATATTTTTCGAAAGGAATTTGCAATGGAAACATTTTTCAAAAGCTATTTGTCGTTTGTCAAGGAAACATTTTTCAAAAGTTGTTTGTCGTTTGCCATGGAGACATTTTTCAAAAGCAGTTTACCATGGAATCATTTTTAAAAAGCAGTTTGCCATGGAGTCATTTAGCAAAGCAAATTTCCATAGAAACAGCTTTCAAGAGCAGTTTGCCATGGAAATATTTTTTCAAAAGCGGTTTACCATGGAAACAGTTTTAAAAGCGAAAACGCAAGACCAACCAATCTGGCGCCTGGTGCAGTAGTTCAGAGTTACTATTGTTTTCGCTCATAAATATATGATGATCGTCCACTTCACAGAGAAGTTAATTAACAGACGGCTTTCCTCTCTTGTATCTGAGAACGGAGTCTGAAATTCGTGAGAAGAATCCATTAAAAATCTTAACCATCCACAGCCTTCTGTACACAAACAGAACATGAACCAGAAGCACTAGATTACAGACACCAAATGTTCCACATGTAAACCGACCGCCAAGTACCTCCTGAGGGTGTTGGCTGTCCTACGTCGCCTTGGGAACGGTTTGTCCCTTGAAATTAGCTCAAACTTCTATCTTTATAAAGAGTAAATTAGTTTTCAAGTCAAATTACATTTTGCGCTATTTCTTCCCCTTTCATCTTACCACCCTCCTCGGATAATCTGGTTTCTTTCCAGTTTGTGATAGCGCTCAGAAAACAAACAAGCGTCACATGGTGTCGCTAGTTGCTTAGCAACAGAAGTAGAATTTTTAGTTGCGATATTCAAAGCCCCCCCTCACCAGCCTTTCACGTGACACCTCAATCAAATTATTGCTTGCTTTCGTGGATTACGAAACTACTACAGGCATGTTAATAAATTCCTTTGAGGTTTTCTCTGCTACGAGTTTTTGCGTTTCACCTGGCCACACAGTTCTCATATTAAAATCATTATATACAACCCCACAGTTTACAGTATCATTAAACATCATCTTTCCACTTATGTACAGATCTGTCTGTCTATCTGTCTGTTTATGTACCTACGTGTATAATATGTTTATTTAACATGTACTGTACATGTCTGTGCTTCAACATGTTTATTTACGTAACTAATATCTGCTTACCTATCTATAGACTATACAGAGTGTCTCAGAGATCCCTGCATTAAATTTCATGAACAGTATACTTTTTGCAAATCAAGCTTTCAGGTATAACTCCCTGTAAAGTTGATTTGAATAATTTCGAGGGAAAAATTGTTCCGGGGCCGGGCATCGAACCCGGGACCTTTGGTTAAACGTACCAACGCTCTACCAACTGAGCTACCCGGGAACTCTACCCGACACCGATCCAATTATTCAAATCAACTTTACAGGGAGTTATACCTGAAAGCTTGATTTGCATAATACACGTCACTGTACGTTACAGAAAACCACAATTTAAGTCACACAGAGTTAGTGCGCACTCAATGTTGGTTGCTTGACGGTTGTCAGCCCACTTTGAGGTATGTGGATATAGAGGGAAAAATTGGATCGGTGTCGGGTAGAGTTCCCGGGTAGCTCAGTTGGTAGAGAGTTGGTACGTTTAACCAAAGGTCCCGGGTTCGATGCCCGGCCCCGGAACAATTTTTCCATCGAAATTATTCAGTATACTTTTTTCTTGCAGTAGATGCTCATTTACATTAAAATTTTCCTAGCCGATGAGTGTGTCGCGGTCGTCCAAAAATTGGCCCTCAAGTTCACCAGACCTCCCTATAGATTTTTGCACTTGTGGGATGGATGGTAGACTTCATATACCAGACGAAAATATAAAAATAAGAGAACATTTACCGGTACTTACCCTATACTATTATCTATAGTAATAAGTAGTGGGGCGACTTACGAAATGCTACGCGCGCGATTCACATCAGTGCGGTCAAGTGTGTTGAAATTGAAGAAGGGATATTTTAAAATCTCCCTAAAACAGAACATCGTCTATTATAGGATAATTTATTTATTTTCATATGCCTTTATTATTATTATTATTATTATTATTATTATTATTATTATTATTATTTTGTGTTTAATTGAATCCTTTTAATTCTACTCACAACCACTTTTACTTTCTTACGATTCTAACAGCTCTATTAGGCCTATCCTAAATATTCATCATCGAACCTATGCTCATATGGAATATTTTGCTCAAAATGGCCTGTAAGTCTGATACCTAAAGCGCGGGTCATACTTCATGACTAGAGCTCGGAAGTTGATTGCCTAAACATCACAGAAAAATAACCTTTAAAATGACCTACATTTCTGAAAATATGACATTAAAATTTAGCAAAAGGCCATGATTTTAAGAGTAAAATACGGGTACAAACAAAATAATAGTATACTTCCATCTGTGAAGAATGCATTGTCTCCAGACTCGGTCACTAACTGTCGCAAAAAAAAAACTTTGCTTTATTTTACTTTCGGCGTTTTTACGTCTTCACTTGTGAGATGCACTATGCTGACTGCGGGCACTGCGGCTGCAGTATTTGTACTGTTGCGTTGAATGGGGGAAGCAAGTAACACACGTGATCAAGAGTCAAGGCTGATGGAACCATAAGGAAAATTCTTTTAGTACGCAATCGAATTGCCTAAGAAATCTGAAATAAGTTATCGAATGTAGACTACGACTACAGCGTAAAAAAAAATCCGTTCATAAGCAGTAACAAGAACTAGAACATTTTCTAAAAAAAAAAAAAAATGACCATTAGGCTTATACAATAAGAACACAAAAATGCAAAATAAAAGTAGGCTATATGGGTTCCAGTTGAAATGAAACAAGTTTGTATGGCATTCTGCATTGTCTGTGATGTCTCAGAAAAAATATATTTCATGAACTTCCGAAGCATGCTGGCTTCCAGATCAGGAGGTCCCAGGTTCGATTCCCGGGCTCAGCTCTCGGTGAATTTTTCTTGAAGAAGAGGAATTCCCTGGGTGTCTAGAGTCTAGAAATTTGTATGAATGTGAATGTGATTGTGAGTGCGCCGGGTTAATATTAATTAACCAATCATCACAAATATAAAAATACATCAGGACTGTCGCTGGGCAGTAACCTGAATATACGTTTCAGCGTCACATTGTTGACCAGTAACTCCATCTGTTAGCACAACCATAAAGCATCTAATAGATGCTATAGAGTTACCAAAAAAAAAATCAACTTCCGAGCCCTATTCATAATTCATCCTTTGTTCCAGGTGGTATTAATTTCGTACCACCCTATACTCACTGCGACTGTAGCGGTCTCGTAGCTTCAGTTTATTAATTATTCAGTTTGATAAGCCAAGCCTTAGAGTTATGTGACACGTTCAAACACCTGTCCAGTGTTTGTAAAGTAGCTTACTACAGACTCGGTGTTTTGTGCTCTGTCGTTTGAATACGGGAACTGACGCTCTATTGTTTATTTCTGAGTGCGTCCTTGGGAATCAAGGACAGTTTTCAAAGCCACTTTATACAAAGGCTTAACGTTAATAAGGTGTTAAGGAGAAAGTCGTACAAAGTTCATATTTCCAACTTACATTTGCATCAACAGCATGACAGACAAGGTTATGGATTGCCATCGTATTGTGAACATTCAAATAAATAAAAACAAGAAATTGGATATATTTTAATACAGGGTGTTTCAGTCAGATACCCAATTTTTAAGTAGGTCTATTGTTTGACTAAATAACGAAATATCAATGTAACCAAATACAAGGTGGGCCAGAGAAACGGGAAATTTTATTTTAATTTTTTTGTTGGTAATACATGAATTATTTTAGTAGACTTAGATTCATTGTCATTGTTTAGCCTGACTTCTGCAGTTTATTAAACATGGAGCACTGGACTGGTGAGCAACGAGGACTTGCCGCAAAATGGTCTATGCGCAGAAGCGGCTCGTGGGCAGTTTCGCCGCCACTTTTAACTCCGTCGTCATGATCCTCTGCACTCTTCACATGCAATTAAAAAAACCTGGGTTCGCAATTTAGAAGAAACAGGCTCAGCACTAAAGAAGAAACCTCCATATAGAGAAAAAACTGCCAATGGTCATGCGCAAACTGTTAATGCAGGTCGTTATATGATAATGAATCAACATTTTTTAATTGGTCAATTGAGAAGAAGAAATTTTCGTATCAACAGATCAACTTGGCTTCAGCAAGACGGTGCAACAGCATATACTGCAGTCAGTCCACACCTGTGGAGTAACGGTTAGCACGTCTGGCCACGAAACCAGGTGGCCCGGGTTCGATTCCCGGTCGGGGCAAGTTACTTGGTTGAGGTTTTTTCCGGGGTTTTTCCTCGACCCAATATGAGCAAATGCTGGGTAACTTTCGGTGCTGGAGCCCGGACTCATTTCACCGGCATTATCACCTTCATCTCATTCAGACGCTAAATAACCTAAGAGGTTGATAAAGCGTCGTAAAATAACCTACTAAAAGAAAAATAAATATACTGCAGTCATCTCTATGACGAAAATGCGAAATTTGTTTGAGAATCATGTCATATCGAGAAACGGAGACATTTCCTGGCCTGCACGATCCCCGGATTTAAGTGCGTGTGATTTCTTTTTGTGGGGATATCTAAAAAGTAAGCCTCGCGCCGTGGCGTCGTGATCTAAGGCATCCTGCTTAGGACTCGCGCTACGGAATGCGCGCTGGTTCGAGTCCTCATGCGGGAAGACATTTTCTCATGAAATTTCGGCCAGTGTATGGGACCGGTGCCCACCCAACATCGTAATGCACATGGGGAGCTATCATAGGTAGCGAAATCCGGTTGCGAAAGCCAGCTATAATGGCTGGGGGATCATCGTGCTAACCACACGATACCTCCATTCTATTTGGATGATCGTCCACCTCTGCTTCGGCATGTGGACGTGAGACCGTCGGTTTGGGCCCTTCATGGGCTGTAGCGCCAGAGATTATTGTTATTATTATTATTATTATTATTATTATTATTATTATTATTATTATTATTGTTATCTAAAGAGTAAGGTATGCGCAAACAAACCGTTAAATATTCAACAACTGACGCCAGCAATTCGTCAAGAATTTTCGAACATCATAGTCGAAATGTTGCAAAGTATAATGACAAATTTCAAAGACCGATTACAATAATGTATACACGTTGCTGAAGGGCATTTGAAGGATGTCATTTTCAAGCAGTAGTAGCTATATGCAAATGGCATACAATATTCTATATTTTCAATAATAAAAGTTAATTTAATATAATACCTAAAGTTTCAGTTCGCTATTTAAAAATCTCTCGTTTCTTTGGCCCACCCTGTATGAATGAGAGGTCATCTCTGGGAAAATAACTTACAGTTGTAAGATCTGCTGAAAATGTTCCCCTCCTTCTGGAGACACATTTTTGCACGTTTCACCATGTTTTCAGATACACGCCTCAAAATGTCTGCGTAGATATTGTTTATTTCGGCTGTGATGTTTGTCCGGAGGTCCTGGATGTTTCCTGGTTTGTTTCTGTAGACTATTTTCCTTGCCATAGTCCCACAGAAAATAATCTGCTGGCGTCAAGTCTGGTGACCTTGGAGGCCACAAAACTTTAGAGATAACACGGTCCTCGAAGAAGCTACTAATGTGTGCATAAGTTCGATATTATCTAGCTGTTCCACGAAGTCTGTGAAATTTTTTTAAGCACGTCAGTATCTACAATTTCTTCAAAGAAAGTTGGTCCAATGATCCTGTGGCCAGATATTGCATACTACATTCCAACTTTTTCTGAATGAAGTGATATATTATAGGCTATCATGGTACACATGAGGATTTTCTGCCGCCATATCATTTACATTGCCTCTGAGATGAATGGTTATGTGACAACAATTAACATTGTAGCGATATGTCTATACATACAGTCACTGTAGATATGTCGAAAGCAGTCTGCCATCTGCCGGTATCCACAGAAACTTTTGATTTCTTGTATCATTTCAATGTCACCTATAGACGCAGAGTTATAGCACAGTCTAGTATATACAGTCACGAAACTCAATACGTAGTAAATATGCATCCATAGATAGTTGCTAACCACTAGGGTCGCTAATATCGCCCCATTACAGACAATGCGAAATAGTACCGGCACTGTCTATTGTTCCTAGTACCCTCACAACTCAAGCTTCGTGATTGTATATACTAGATTGTGGTGACAGCTAATTGAAAAGTGGAATATCCCACTGAAACACACTGTATGATAGCGGTAATAATTTAATGAAGAGCAAAATGGTTTTTGGAAAAAGAAGATTATTTAGAGATTATACTTCACATTAAAACTTCTGATCGAAAGAAGATATGAATTGAATTTAAAAACACATTTGACATCTTCATATTACAAAAAAGCTTTTAACAGATTAAACAGAGACATTGTATTTTATATTTTCAAAGAAGATGGAGTTTCAAATCAAATCATTACTGCCATTAACAATATCCACGAAACACAAAGAAGCTATGAAAACTAATTCTGAACTCTCAGAATTCCAATCGATAAACACCCGCAGTTGGACAGGGATATCCAGTCTCTCCATCACTATTCATTATAATTTTACATTAGCTCTTTGCTAAACATCTGCAAAACTCTGGTAGGAAGATATCACTTTCGAATCAACAGAAATACGAAAATAGACACTAGCCTTTTCGCAGGCAACCGAGTTCTTTTAGCTAAAATTAAAGATTGAATGCAAATACACTAAATTTAATATTGTAAAAAATACAGAACGGTAATTCCTACAGCTAAATGCAAAATTATGGCTTTCGAGGGAAATGAACCATTTAGAAACAAAATATGCCTTGACAATATTATAACAATGGAAAAAATTGTTAACAATTTTAATTATCATGGCTACAGTATATCTTATCAAGGAGACATAACTTTCAAAAGGAGGTCTTTTTCAGTCTGCTATTTAATATGAAATTTTTTGGCGGTGAAATTACACGAATTAAACTTAATCGATTGAATTGAATACAAAATCGAGAGATTAAAATTTCTTCAAAGAAACGTTTTGATTTACTTACTTACTCACCTATTTACTTACTTATTTATTCACTTACTTACATACCTACTTACATATTTCTTTACTTAACTTATTTACTTAATTACCTACTTATTTACTTACTTACCTACTTCCTTATTTACTTATTTATTTACTTACCTGCTTCCTTATTTACTTACTTATCTACTTACCTATTTACTTACTTACCTACTTATTTATTTACCTTCTTACTTATTTACTTACCTACTTAATTATTTACTTACTTACTTATCTACTTACTTATTTATTTACTTATCTACTTACTTATTTATTTACTTACCTACTTACTTATTTACTTACCTTCTTACTTATTTACTTACCCACTTATTTACTTACCTTCTCACTTATTTACTTACCTACTTACTTATTTACTTACTTACCTACTTACTTATTTACTTACTTACCTCCTTACTTATTTACTTACTTATTTCCTTACTTATTTACTTACTTTTTACTTACTTCTTTACTTACTCAGCTACTTATTCACTTACCTACTTAGTTACTTACTTACATACTTATTTACTTACTTCTAACTTACTTATTTACTTAAACTACTTACTTATTTACTTACCTCCTCACTTATTTACATACTTATTTACTTACTTACCTACTTACTTATTTACTTACTTACCTACTTACTTATTTACTTACTTACTTACCCATTTACTTACTTACATCTTACTTACTTAGCTACTTATTTACTTACCTACTTAGTTATTTACCTACTTATTTACTTACTCACTTATTTACTTACTTATCTACTTACTCACAAATAGCTTTTAAGCCCGCCATCGGTCCCTATCCTGTGCAAGATTAATCCAGTCCCTACCATCATATCCCACCTCCCTCAAATACATTTTAATATTATCGTCTCACCTACGTCTCGGCCTCCCCAAAGGTCGTTTCCCCTCCGGCCACCCAACTAACACACTATATGCATTTCTGGATTCGCCCATACGTGCTACATGCCCTGCCCATCTCAGACGTCTGGATTAATGTTCCTAATTATGTCAGGTGAAGAATACAATGTGTGCAGTTCTGCGTTGTGTAACTTTCTCCATTCTCCTGTAACTTCATCCCTCTTAGCTCCAAATATTTTCCTGAGAACCTAATTCTCATACACCCTTAATCTCTGTTCCTCTCTCAAAGTAAGAGTTCAAGTTTCACAACCATACAGAACAACCGGTAATATAACTGTTTTATAAATTCTAACTTTCAGATTTTTTTTTGAGAGCAGACTGGATGACAAAAGCTTCTCAACCGAATAATAACAGGCATTTCCCATTAAAAACTTCAAGACTTGCTAAAAATAATTTACAGGTCTGATTCTGTGGTGTGTAATTTTCTGAGTACAGCTGTGTATTGGGTATTAAAATCTACAAAACTTGAGGTGGTTTGATGACATTATTACCATTAGAAATGAAATATTATTATAGTTAATGCTATGATGTGACTGTTTTCCATTAATTATACATATTAATGCTATATTGATGATACGAAAGTGAAACGTTTTGGGGTTATATAAGTAGATGTAGAAAATATCTTAAATTAGATCTTGATTTCTATATTTTACTGAGTGGCGGCTATATGTTACTGAAAACTATAAAACTTACGTAAGATAATATTGTTATTAAAAATCAAATATTTTTATAGTTATTAATCAAGTGGGGTTGGGTCTTTTTCATATACTTTATGGCGGTGTGGTGTAGATATTTATATGCGTGGTTCTCTTCAATATTGGCTCCAGAGAGCGCAAAAATTAGAGTTCCTAAGGAAAGACGAAAATATATTACTTACTGATAAAATAAGAGGCCTACAAGATTTTGTAGTCTCCCGATGATTTCAGCAAGATCTCTTAGCAGGATAAAATTATTTTACTCTCTACATTTCAAGGTAGTTTACGAAACATGCAGCAGCTATACCAAGATGCAATGTCAGTTGTTCGAAAGCATAGCAAACCTGACTTTTTTTTTTAACTTTCACCTACAATCCACAATGACCTGAAATAGTACTGCGTTACTCCCATATAAAAAACCGACTGATCGTCCTGACATTGTTACATGCGTTCTCGCTTTCAAACTAAAAATTGAAATTTGGCATAAAAAACCATTCAGAGGGAGTATCTTTCATTATCATGGAAGCAAATAACTTTCAAAATGTCTGGTATTTTTCATTGAAAATAAATCTGAAAAATGTTTATTTGAACGCCTAATGAACTTAGTTTGCAGCATTTGCTGCACAAGCCACTAGTTTTCTGAGCTTAGAAACGATACAGTCATAAAGCTGGCTGAAATGTTTACGGAGGTTGATTTTGACCTGATCTATCACGGCGTAGCGTTCGGATCAAACGCTCCTAGTTCGAAACACGCCACTTGGCTCGTCACACCCGATCTGCTTGGAATATTAAACGCCCTCGATAACCGACAGAGCGGCAAGGAGTCCGGCGGGATGCATATCCATGAGGGCGCTCTGTTGTTGCTTACAAGAATTATGCAAATTCGCCATTTG
The DNA here is from genome assembly GCF_040183065.1 of Periplaneta americana. NCBI lineage: Eukaryota > Metazoa > Arthropoda > Insecta > Blattodea > Blattidae > Periplaneta > Periplaneta americana. The sequence goes on along the minus strand of NC_091128.1, from coordinate 158,092,907 downwards.
CATATACCACCACGTGACGTCATCAACATGGCTCAATGCGCAATATCATTTTCACGAACATCTGAGCTTTTCGCCGGGGATACAGGCGTCGATGTCCGTGATGATTAACTTACTATATTTTCATTGCATTAAGCAACGCTGCATCAACTATAGTGGAAATTAAGTTTTAGAGATAGCATTCAGTGCTATACTATGGCCTGGAGGAAAGGGCAATATGCGCGGTGTCCCTAGGGCTGTGTTTTCTGCCCCGCAGGTGTTCACCTGGCGTTCCCACGCTATTGCTCCTCTCTTACATTCTATAGAACTTATGGTGAGGTGCCCGCAACTAAACACGGTGAAATCTTTGAGGGCCGGAACACAATATGTACTCCACTAGCGCCTCTACAGGGTTACATGTCAGTTAGATTACTGAAGGAAGTAAGTAATAATTCAGCTCTTGATGATTTTGTATTGTTAAAATTTTTCGTTTTAATTTCACGCAGTCTAATGCATTCATAGTTTAAGGCCAACTTCGGCTGCACCCAGTTATTACAGATTTCTGCAAGTTAATACTGCAGCAATGATAGCGACCCGATCGTATTACGTGAAATGGATCTCTCCAGCCAGTGCCCTTCAACTCTCAGATCTCTAAAGTCATTTTTGCAGCTTTCTCCGAGTTGATTGGCAGAATGTGTTAAGTTGGTTGGCTTGTTGATTTTTTTTATTTTTTTATTTATTTATTTAGTTGTTTATTTATTTATCTTTTTTATTTATTTGTTTCCGTCAGTTAATTGGTTTCGTTTGATTTCAATTAAATAATTGTTTTCGGTTGGTTGGTTGGTTGGTTGGTTGGTTGGTTGGTTGGTTGGTTGGTTGGTTGGTTTCCATTGGTTGATTGATTCGTTTCGGTTGATTGTTGGTTGATCTATTGGTTTCGGTTGGTTAATTGCTTCCGATCTATTTATTTATTTATTTATTTATTCATTCATTCATTCACTCACTCACTCACTCACTTACTTATTCATTCATTCACTCACTCACTCACTCACTTACTTATTCAATTCATTTACTCATTTATTTATTTATTCATTCATTTACTTACTTATTTATTCATTCACTCACTTACTTATTCATTCATTTACTTATTCATTCATTCATTCATTTACTTACTTATTTATTCATTCACTCACTTATTCATTCATTCATTTACTTATTTATTCATTCATTCATTTACTTATTTATTCATTCACTCACTTACTTATTCATTCACTCACTTACTTATGCATTCATTCATTCATTCATTCACTTACTTATTTATTCATTCATTCACTCACTCATTCACTTACTTATTCATTCATTTACTTACTTATTTATTCATTCATTGACTCACTCACTCATTCACTCACTCACTTACTTACTTATTCATTCATTCACTCATTTATTTATTTATTTATGTGTTCATTTATTTGTTTGTTTGTTTATTTATTTATTTATTTATTTATTTGTGTGTTTATTTATTTATTTATGTGTTTATTTATTTATTTACTTATTTATTTATGTGTTTGTTTGTTTATTTATTTATGTGTTTATTTGTTTATTTATTTATTTGTTTGTTTGTTTATTTATTTATTTATGTGTTTATTTATTTATTTATGTGTTTATTTGTTTATTTATTTGTTTGTTTATTTATTTATTTATTTATTTATTTATTTATTTATTTATTTATTTATTTATTTATTTATTTATTTATTTATTTATTTATTTGTTCGCTGGTTGATTATCTGGTTGGTTGGTTTATATTGGTTGGTTCATTGGTATCGGTTGGTTTATTGATTTCGTTTGGCTGATATTGATTGATTGATTGGTTGGTTGTTTGGTCGGTCGGTCGGCTGGTTGATTTGTTTCTGTTGGTTTGGCTTTGGTTGGTTAATTAATTACTTTTTGGTGGCTAATTAGTTTCGGTAGGTTGGTTAGTTTATTGGTTTTCATTGATTGATTGATTTATTTATTTATTTATTTATTTATTTATTTATTTATTTATTTATTTATTTATTTATTTATTTATTTATTTATTTATTTATTTATTTATTTATTTATTTATTTATTTATTTATTTATTTATTTATTTGTTTATTTATTTCTGTTGGTTGATTGGTTTCGGATCGTAATTTAGTTTCGATAGGCTGGTTAGATTCATTTGGTTGATTGATTGGATTCCGATAGATTGCTTCGTTTCCGGTACGTTGGGTTCCCAGGTACGTTCTATATTACGCGAGCAGTGGAAGTTCGTAAATAATATTCATCCTCGCACACCTACACGTTGACCACCACGGGGGTAAACACTGGTTTACTTTGTATGCTTGTGTGTTGTCTTACGTCAGTGACGACCTTCGTTCATATTGATATTACACGTTTAATTTTATCTTGGACGTAAATGATATTACTGAATTCTGAAATAAGCATTAAAACATAACAGGAACCGCATAGCTTTCATCTCATAAAACCCAACAGGTTTCTTTCAGTCATTACTCTTTAAAATAAAGACAATATTTTTCTATGCACGTCTCTAATTAAAAGTATAAAATTGATGGCCTTTAATGGAAAAAACAATGCAAGAGTGTTACATTATCTCCATGGCAACAGCACATTTGCATCATATCACAGGGATGGAACCAGCAATTCAGCCAAAGTGGACTGATCTATCATTCTAGCCGCTCCATCCATCAAACTGGAGACAACCCTCGTCTTCCAATCCCCCGCCCCCGGCTAAGGTAACGTCACGTGTCTTACCAACACATTAACAGTTAGTATGATGACACAAGATGGGCTCTCGCGAGGAGGATGTCCAGAAAGTTATGGAACTTCTTACAAGTTCAGCTTCAGGGAAATATCGATAGCAAGAGCGTCCCATATCGTAAATATCACTTATCTGATGGAAAGTGTAACCAACTCAAGTTCGGTTGGAGTAAACTTTTGAAGATTGCATTATGTAGGAGTTACCTTCCCTTAGGTTTAGTATGCTCTAAATTCCTTCAAGTTTTGGGGTAGTTCAATTAGATTAGTTTAATTTAGTTCAGTAATGTCTCAACATAATTATTAGCTTGATTTATTTCAGTTTAGCTTGATCTTAATTTAGCTTATTTTTGGTCTTTGTGTAGTTTCAATTTTAGTTCGGTTTCGTTTCAGTTTGATTTTGTTTTTTTAATTTAGATTTAGTTCCGTTTAATTTGGTTTTAGTTTGATTGTAGATTACATGGTCAGTTCAGATGGCCATGGAATCGTAAACATGTATAAAATAGCCTGCCGTTCCATGTATACTTACTTAATGGTTCTGAGTTTAGATGGCCATGACATTGTGATCTTTTTTTTTTTTTTTTTTTTTTTTGTACTCGCTTTAACATCTCTGGTCATATCGCGAGTTAATCTTTTGTATGAAATCCGAAGGTACTATTTTTGAGACTGGTTCTATTGTTGCGAACTAGATGGCGTCTGTAGATATATTACTGATTTGTTATGAATGTGATTTTGGTGATGAATGAAGTGATATTCAGGGATGTTGTGGCCCGAATTTCCTGGCATTTGCCGTACGGTTGAGGGAAAACCGTGAAAAACCTCAACCAGGAAATTCAACCCGACCGGGAATCGAACCCGGGCCCTCTGCGTAAGAGACCACCATGCTGACCCCTACACCACAGAGGTGGTCATTGTGATCTTATAACCTCTCCAACTTGAAATATATTTTATTTAATGTAAATTTTGTGCTATCTTAGAAATAACATTGTATGACACACATTCGTAAAGTCATCTTTTTGGCTCTCGTGTGTTTGTGAAACTTGGCTAACAATTAAGTTAATTCAACTGTGTTTAAGAACTTCAGAAGTATGTGTGGATACATCACATATTCATTATGTATGAGGTCTCGCCCACCTCATTGAATATTACACGACTACTCTGAAGTAGCCAATTTGTATTATTACTATTTAATACGAGAAAAATCAGTACCGGCACCGGGAATCGAACCCAGAACCTCTCAGATCTGCGCGCTGAGCGCTCTTTCCAACTGAGCTATGCCGGGACACGATTCACGGCGCCGGTCGAACCCCTCTCGTAATGCTTTTTACGGCCTTACGGATTTTTCTCGTATTAAATAGTAATAATACACATTGGCTACTTCATAGTAGTCGTGTAATATTCAATGAGGTGGGCGAGACCTCATACAAAATGAATATGTGCTGTATTAACTGTTAGCAGTTGTCACAAACTGATGTTGAATATGGCCACAGAGTCATTTAAATATGCGCTCCTGCATATATGACGTGTATCGTCTCAAATGCAGGTAGTAAGGCCGTAAAACATTACGAGAGGAGTTCGGCCGACGCCGTGTATCGTGTCCCGGCATAGCTCAGTTCAAAAGAGCGCTCAGCGCGCAGAGCTGAGAGGTCCTGGTTTCGATTCCCGGTGCCGGTACGGATTTTTCTCGTATTAAATAGTAATAGTATTTGTGGATGTTGGCTATATAAAAAAGGCATAAATAGTACACCGTGTCCCAAAAGGTACTTTACAATTTTGATGTGTTGTAATTCGGTCTGTAATTGACATAGAGGAACAAACCATGGTTTATTTGATTCACCAACTCTTGAAGTTTTTTTTTTCTGTTTTTGTTTTGTTAATCCACTTCAACATGCGCAGCTCTGGTGGCGCGTACAACGTCAAGGCGAAATTCCAACTCTGTCCATACTCTCCTTAGCATATCGATGTCAACTGAGGCAATGGCAGCTCTTATTCTAGCCTTCAAATCATCAAGGTCAATCACACCAGTTCTATAGACTTTGTCTTTGACAAACCCCCACAAAAAGAAGTCCAGGGATGTCAAGTCTGGGGTTCTGAGAGGCCACGCAATTCAAGATGATTATAACAAGAATTGATGATGATAACAATTTTCTGAACAAAGTGGCATTTTCGGATGAATCAACTTTCCATGTGTGCGGTAAGGTCAACACACATAATGTAAGAATCTGGGGCTCAACCAATCCACATATGGTAAGGGAGGTGATTCGTGACAGTCCCAAAGTCAATGTCTGGTGTTGTGTGATGCTTGCCCGCATTATAGGGCCATTCTTTTTTGCTGAACAAACGGTTAATGCAACAACTTACAAAGACATGTTGGAGCTGTATGCGATACCACAACTGTTTGAGCTTCAACCAACAGTCTTCTTTCAACAAGATGGTGCACCACCACATTGGGCATTAGAAGTGAGACGGACCCTGGACAACACATTCCCCGCACATTGGATCGGAAGGGGAGGTCCAATTGCGTGGCCTCCCAGATCCCCAGACTTGACACCCCTGGACTTCTTTTTGTGGGGGTTTGTCAAAGAAAAAGTCTATAGAACTCGTGTGATTGACCTTGATGATTTAAAGGCTAGAATAAGAGCTGCCATTGCCCCAGTTGACATCGATATACTAAGGAGAGTATGGACAGAGTTGGAATTTCGCCTTGACGTTGTACGCGCCACCAGAGCTGCGCATGTTGAAGTGGATTAACAAAACAAAAACAGAAAAAAACTTCAAGAGTTGGTGAATCAAATAAACCATGGTTTGTTCTTCTGTGTCAATTACAGACCGAATTACAACACGTCAAAGTTGTAAAGTACCTTTTGGGACACGGTGTACTTTAGAAACAAATATAGCTACGAGAAGAGATTTAAATGTTCATAGGAAAATGAAGAATTTTAAAATGGCTGACAAAACATTAGACTTAATTTCAAGAAAAATTGAAACAACTGCGTTATTTTTCTTAATTTAGTTTTGAAACGAGACAATTTGAAATAGATCTTACTCATATCAGAGAATAAGAAAACGTGGCCCCAATTGCACACCTCAAAATGCTTTACACTTATATAAGGTTAGCGGTGACATTTGTAATTAGCATGCGTGCTTGTTGGACACCCCTGTCGTAAACAAATTGCTTGCAGCTTCAAGTCGTGTCATCGTGTGTTAACAAGACTTTGAAAAAGTGGCGGGGACCCAACCACCGATTTATGAACCGGCCACTGACAAAACATGTCACCGCATTTGCATGCCGAGAAACGCCTTGGCCAACGGGTGTCGCGAAAACTAATGCACAGCGAGGGCAATTAACTGCACGATGTCGCTAAGAAGGCAGAGATAGGGATAAGGAGGAGATAGAAAATATAGTGGAATGAAGAAACTATGATATTGAATAAAAAACTTGGGTTGAGCCCAAAAAGACATCAACTGTGAAGGTATCGTACATAGGAACAACTCCAATCACAAAGCAAAAAATTATTGTTGTTTAATCAACTGTCCAGTATTGGTATTGCAGTAGAGTGGCCAGTTCCTTTCCCCCTCCATTGCATACATCGCTTACTAGCCACATATTACACTATTTACTTACAAAGCTTTTAAGGAACCCGGAGGTTCATTGCCGCCCTCACATAAGCCCGCCATCGGTTCCTATCCTGTTCAAGATCAATCCAGTCTCTATCATCATATCCCATCTCCCTCAAATCCATTTTAATATTATCCTTCCACCTACGTCTCGGCCACCCCAAAGGTCTTTTCCCTCCGGCCTCCCAACTAACACTCTATATGCATTTCTGGATTCACCCATACGTGCTACATGCCCTGCCCATCTCAAACGTCTGTATTTAATGTTCCTAATTATGTCAGGTGAAGAATAAAATGCGTGCAGTTCTGCATTGTGTAACTTTCTCCATTCTCCTATAACTTCATCCCTCTTAACTCCAAATATTTTCCTAAGAACCTTATTCTCAAACACCTTTAATCTCTGTTCCTCTCTCAAAGTGAGAGTCCAAGTTTCACAACCCTACAGAACAAACGGTAATATAACTGTTTTATAAATTCTAACTTTCAGATTTTTTGACAGCAGATTGGAATGACAAAAGCTTCTCAACAGAATAATAGCAGGCAGTTCTCACATTTGAGGACCTTATTTTCAAAACAATCCTTGTCCACTCCCGTAACTTTGTGGGAAATCACGAAAAACATTCTCAGGTCTAAAATATCTTGCCAGTTAGGCAAGAGAATTCATGAGACCAAAGAGGTTGGGTGCATTTAGAATCAAATCTTTGATTCCAAAGTTGAACTAATATTTTGTCGCAATTTTGCTGTGGACAAGAATCAGTTTGATTCCAACAGTCGCTTTTAACTCCAGACTTTAGTGGTTTAGAGTGCGTTCTGAAACCAAATCATGATAGTTCTATGTAGAGATATATCTGTAGAATGCACGGACACATGAAGTTTATTATCGCTATCAGGTGGACAAGAGACGTTTTGAAAATCAGCTCCTCATTTATTCTGTGTTTAATTTCCCCTCGAGTGTAATTTATGTTTGTTACTCTTGCTCCAGGGTATTTGAATTTTTCCACCTTTTGAGAAGATAAATGTCGAATTTTTATAAATCCATTATATATAATATTTTGGTCCCGAGACATAATCATATACTTTGTTTTCACTGTAATAAAAATCCAAACGCGTCGGAGGAATTTGTTCCAGTTAGTGAGCTCGTATCCTTAAATTGTCATTTGTGTCTTTTTTTTCGGTTCTTTACTCGTCCGTTTTCAATTCATTTTTTAAATCTTAGGTTCGATTTAATTCGCTTTTATTTGAGTTTTATTTTCAATTAATTTGATTTTTTTTTTTTCAATTTCTATTCCGTTTCTTATTTTACTTTTATTTTATTTCTTACTTGGATACAGTGGCGTACACACAATTTTCTCAATTATTAAAATTTGTTTACAATTTTATCATTAATATTTTAAATGTTGTATTTCCATTAAATACTATCTTTTGGTCATAAGATAATCATATATTTTGTTTTCACTTGAATAAAAATTCATCCTGTTCCAGTTAGTAAGCGCTTACCCATAAATTGTCATTTGTGTTTTTTTTTTCGGTTTTTAATCATTCTTTTTCAATTCATTTTTTTATGTTGGATGTCATTTGATTCGCTCATATTTGAGTTTTATCTTTATTTAACTTGAGTTTTTCAATTTTTATTCCGTTCCTTATTTTATTTTTATTTTATTTCTTACTTGAATACAATGGCGTACTCAGAATTTTGTCATTGGAGGTCATTATTAAAATTGTTTACAATTTTATCATTCATATTTTAAATCTTGTTTATTATTATTATTATTATTATTATTATTATTATTATTATTATTCACAATAAAGTCAGAACTTCAACGAACGGGTGAATACCGGTCTTAAAATGAGTTTAAAATCGACAATGCACAATATTTAACATCTGCCCTGCAGAATTGTCAAGACAACCTCTTCAATATGTCCCACAGCAAGTTAAATTTCATATTGTGTTAGTATTATTTTTATTACAAGGTCGGAACTAGGCGGTAGGTCTCTCTATAGTAAAGATAGCATTGTTATAATTCGAACGTGCCGCAACACCAAGCACAGGGATTATATTGAAGGCGGGGTAGGATATGCCGATGTCGATGTAGATTTTGTTACTCTGACAGTGAAAAATTAGAGAAAGGAAAACAATAATTATGGATAAAAAATGCTCAAATTCAAATGTCATTTTTCAAAAAGTTCAAGGGGTTTTAAACCCTGTAACCCCCCCCCCTTGCATACTCCCCTGCTAGGGTAGTTTGGTAGGTTGATTTAGTGCCGATTATATAAACCATTTAATCTTAGATCAGAGGTTAAATTGATCCTCGTTCTAGCTGAACTTGGAATTTTATGTTGTATAAAGTCTGATCTGAGATTAATTTGTATTAAACTAAAGTCAACTTTGACTGAAGAAATTTCTCCGATTAAATTAGATGATCCAAGTTCAGTTATTTCTTTTCTGTTTGAAGTATATGAGTGGCAGATTGTGCAAGAAAAATAACCATTATATATATATATATTTTTTTTTCAATTTCTTGCCTTAATACACAAACATTCTTATATTTTATAAGGCTTTATCGTGTTCAGCAGTATCAAATAACATAACCTATAATTATATTATGTTTATGACAACAATTAGGCCTAATTATTAATGGATATGATAAGTACATTCATAAATTTTCAATTAACTGTATTACTAAACGAAAATTGTTGTTTTATAAAGCTTTATTATGTTTAGCAGTATCAAACACCATAACATGATAACAACTTGGAGAACAGTCAACCTTCTTCTTATTGTCCGCCATTATTTACATTGCACAAAACAAACCAGTGTCTCGAACAGAGTTTGCGGAAAGTCGCCAAAAAGTAGTTGGAAAGTCGCTAGTTTTCTTATTATCAACAAAGAAAGATTAAATTTTGTCTCTATGAGGCGCTAAAAATGTCACTAAATCCCTATTTAAGCAACAGAAAAGTTAAAAGCAATTGTCGTCGAAAAAGAGTTAAAGTCGCTAAATTGGCTACACTGAACAAACCTGTACAACTGGCCCGCGCATCACATACTTCACCTGTTTATGCGATGTTGCCAAGTCCTTTTCACGTGAACTTAGATTGCATTTGAACCTGGGTAATTTGATCGCAGAAAAGTTTTATACAATAGAAGAAGTGCAAATCTAGTCTTTTAGGTAAAGCTCCCTGTAAAGCAGATTTGAATAATTTCAAGGGAAAAATTGTTCCGGGGCCGGGTATCGATACCGAGACCTTTGGTTGAACGTACCAGCGCTCTGCCAACTGAGCTACCCGGGAACTCCACCCGACACCGTCTCAACTTTTCCCTTTATATCCACACAACTCGCGTGGGCTGACGAAACGCCAGAGACCCACATCGAGTGCACACAATCTCTGTGTGACTTGGAATTGTGGTTTTCTGTTAACGTACACAGTGACGTATATATTATGCAAATCTAGTCTTTCAGGTAAAGCTCCCTGTAAAGCAGATTTGAATAATTTCAAGGGAAAAATTGTTCCGGGGCCGGGTATGGATCCCGGGACCTCTGGTTGAACGTACCAGCGCTCTGCCAACTGAGCTACCCGGAAACTCCACCCGACACCGTCTCAACTTTTCCCTTTATATCCAAACAACTCGCGTGGGCTGACGAAACGCCAGAGACTCACATCGAGTGCACACAATCTCTGTGTGACTTGGAATTGTGGTTTTCTGTTAACGTACACAGTAACGTATATATTATGTAAATCTAGTTTTTCAGGCAAAGCTCCCTGTAAAGCAGATTTGAATAATTTCAAGGGAAAAATTGTTCCGGGACCGGGTATCGATCCCGGGAACCAGAGGTCCCGGGATCGATACCCGGCCCCGGAACAATTTTTCCCTTGAATTTATTCAATAGAAGAAGTGTCTGAACTCGGTTCATTCATTCATTCATTTATTTTATTCCATAGATCTTACATGAGCAATGAAGCTTTAAGATGTGGAACATGTCAACATTTTACAATATTACAATTACAATTTTTACAAATTTTTATAGTTTTACAATTTAGTAATTTTCTACAATTTTTACAATTTTGTACAATTTTTTTACATTTTTTTACATTTTGGCGAGATGTAGTGAGATGAGATGAGGTCCGAGGATTCGCCAAAATATTACCCGGCATTTGCCTTTTCGGTGGGGGAAACCTCGGAAAAACCCAACCAGGTAATCAAATCAAAGGGGTTGATGCCAAGGATTCGCCATAGACCATCCGGCTTCAGTCCCACGGCTGGGGAAAACCTCCGAAGAAACCAAAGTCCAAAGGGGGATCCAACCCAAGCCCGAACGCAGCTCCGGATCAGCAGCCCAGCGAGTCTGTCGACTGACCAACATCGATGGCTCTACTAAAAGTATACAATACATAGCCAATCAGATTATTAAATTTACAAACGCAAACGATCATTCATAAGTTGAGCTATATTATAATACAAAACAATTTAATTAAATTTAAGGCATAAACAATTCAACCAGTTGTGATATACAGAAATTGATAATACATATCATGCAAACTACTTCAAATTACAAACACAAACAATTTATCAGTAGAGCTATATAGATTACTATTCAATTTAAGGCATATACAATTCATCGGCCAAATCTATACAAATATATACAATACAAAGTAGCATACTTTCATTAAGCTATACAAATTTGTGCAATTAATATCAAGTAGATTAATTCAATTTATAATCATAAACAATTCATCAGTTGAGCTATACATATTACCATTCAATTTACAGTAGGCCTATATACAATTCATCAGTAGAGCTACACAGACTAGTAATCATTTTAAGAACATATACAATTCATCAGCCAAACTATACAAACATATACAATCAAATTAGTTCAATTTACAAACTTATTTTCGTTAAGCTATACAATTCATATGAAGTAGATTAATTCAATTTATAAGCTTAAACAATTCATCAGTTGACCTATACAGTATACTATTCAATTTACAGTACATACAATTCATCAGTTATGCTAAACAAAAAATACAATACATAGTAAACAGATTAAGTCAATATAAAAACATATTTTAGTTGAGCTATATAAAATTGTACATGTCATTTAAGTAGAATAATTCAATTCACAAGCATAAACAATTCATCAATTGTGTAGAAGGTATGAGTATGTAGAAATTTGGTTAATTCTTTTCTGAACCTTTTCTCGTTGTTCTTCAAATCTTTAAGATAATTAGGCAGTGCATTGAAGACTGTTATACATGAATAGCGAACTCCTTTTTTAAAACAGCTTAGACTAACAGAGGGTAGATGAAGATCTGATTTATGTCTTGTATTAAAATGATGAATGTCTTGATTAGTACTGAATTTATCTTGGTTCTTAATATACAGCATCATTAGGGAAAGAATGAATTCACAAGGTAAAGTCAAGATTTCTAAGTTTCGGAAAATATTTTTACATGAGGTCCTTTTATGCACACCGGCCATTATTCTTATAGCTTTCTTTTGTAAAACAAAAACGTGTTTAGCTTCAGACGAGTTACCCCAGAGTATTAATCCATATTTCATTACAGAGTGAAAATATGCAAAGTATGACATTTTAAGTAAGTTTATATCACCAATAGTAGATAAGGATCTTAATGCATAACAGGCAGAGCTCAATTTACGAGTAATACATTCTATATATGCGTTTTCCAGTTCAAGTGATTATCTAATTCTAAACCAAGAAACTTTGTGCTTATAGATTCTTTGAGATGAGTTCCATTTAATCGAATACTGTAGGAAACCTGAGCACTATTGTGTGTACTAAATTTGACTGCACTGGTTTTATCAACATTAAGTGCTAGTTTATTTGCATGGAACCATTCATTCATTAGATTCAGCACTGTATTAGAAGTGTTTATAAAATGATCGTATTGTTTGCTTGAAATAATTACACTTGTATCATCTGCAAATAAAATTACATGGGATGAATTGTTTATGGTCAAGGCTAAATCATTAATATAAACTAGAAACAACAATGGACCTAAAATTGACCCCTGCGGAACACCATGTTTAATATTTCTAAATTCTGAATAAGTAACTTTATGACTATTTGGTACATTTATTTCTACTTTTTGTTTTCTATTTGATAAGTACGATGTAAACCAACCCAACATCTCATCTTTAATGCCATAAAACTTCAATTTTTTTACTACTATACTATGGTCTACACAATCAAATGCCTTAGCCAAGTCACCTCCCACCGGTAAGGTGTTTGAAACAAGTTCAACTAAATTGTAAATGCTCTGATGTTTCTAGTAATGAACACAGTAACTTCACTATTTTTCATCAAAATATTAGGGGACTAAAACAAAAAACTGATGAATTGATCACTTCTTTAGCAACTCAAAAGCATAAACCTCAGATATTATGTATAACTGAACATCATATGAAGCAACAGGAAATACTACAACTGTCTTTACATGGATATGTATTAGGTTCCCATTTCTGTAGACATGTCTTCCAAAAAGGGGGTGCCTGTATTTTTATCAGAGAGGATCTATTATTTAGTAAAATTGATATATCTGATTTTTGCCTTGAACAAGATATTGAAATCTGTGGAATACAAATTGGTTATGAGATATCAAATTTAATTATCTTATGTGTTTATAGGGCGCCAATGGGAGATTATAAGAAATTTACAACTAACTTAGATTCATTATTGAAAAGACTTTATAAACCACATACCGAATTTGTAATCTGTGGTGACATAAACATAGATTATCTATCAGAAAGCTCACGTAAAAGAAAATTAAACTCACTTCTTGAAACTTATAATCTTAGTCACACAGTAAGTTTTCCAACCAGAACACAAGCTGGAAGTAGTACTGCCATTGATAATATATTTATAGATAAAAGTAGATTGAATTCCTATTCAACAGTACCATTAGTCAATGGCCTGTCTGATCACGATGCACAAATTCTAAGTGTTTTCAATATGAGTGAAAAATTCCAAAGTGTTAATCTAAAAATAAAAAAAAGGATTATAAATGCTGAATCTCTTCATCATTTAAATACATGTCTACAAAATGAATCTTGGGAAAATGTATATAGTACCGATACCATTGATATTAATACTAAATTTAATGCATTTTTCACTACATTTACGAATTATTTCAATGAATGTTTTCCAGTCAAGGTGGTGAAAAAATGTAAAAGTAAAAACACGTGGATAACTCAGGGAATTAAAATATCATGTGCTAGAAAAAGGAATCTATATTTAATGAGTAGGAATAGTGATGATCCTCATGTTCTTAATTACTACAAGAATTACTGTAAAACTTTAACAAAAGTTATAAAAGATGCAAAGAAAATGTATCTGAATGAAAAAATACAAAATTCAGATAATAAGATTAAAACTATTTGGGATATTATTAAAAATGAAACTAATCGATATTCAAAGAGTGAAAATATTACTTGCATTAAAATCAATGATAGTAAAATAGATAACCCAAAATCAATTGCAAATCATTTTAACGACTTCTATATAAATATTATTCAGAACTTAAACATTCAAGATTGTGCAGAAGATGCTGCACTTGGTTACCTAACTGATGCATTTAACACTGAGTTTTTAGGTCTCAAATTTATTCCCACTACCGCAGCAGAAATCATGCATGTGATAAAACAACTAAAAACAAAATATTCCTCTGGATATGATGAAATTCCAAGTAAAGTTCTGAAAGCTTGTTCTGAAATATTATCCCCTCCGTTAAGCTATCTTCGATCAAAATTGATCTTTAGTCAGGGAGTTTTATACAATTGGGCCTAACAGTGTGTGATGTTGACCACAGCGATGGTGAGGCGGCCGCAGTAAGATGACGGGCGGCTGCATGAACTTCTGGGAGGGCAGCAACGCCACCAACTGGAGCCGCGTGCTGTACCTGAACGTGACGTGCGAGCTGCCCATCCGCTACGCGCAGCCCATGTACGGCTACGTGGTGCCCTTCCTGCTGGTGGTCACCATCATCGCCAACACGCTGATCGTGGTGGTGCTGTCCAAGCGGCACATGCGCACGCCCACCAACGCCGTGCTCATGGCCATGGCGCTGTCCGACATGTTCACGCTGCTCTTCCCCGCACCCTGGCTCTTCTACATGTACACGTTCGGCAACCACTACAAGCCGCTGTCGCCAGTGGGCGCCTGCTACGCCTGGAACATCATGAACGAGGTCATCCCCGCCATGTTCCACACCGCCTCCATCTGGCTCACGCTGGCGCTCGCCGTGCAGCGGTAATGGTCACGCTGTATTACTCCATAATGTCTGACAGGAGATGTAAACATTGCCGGCAGAAGAGAGAAGTATAATTGCTATTCAACCAATGGCAGAGGTCTCATTCCACGCTTGTCTTGAAGTTGGGTGGGAGTAGAACGCTTCAGACATCTGCCATTGGTTCAATTATACTTCTGTCTGCCGGTAATGTTTACATCTCCTGTCAGACACTATGAATCAAAGTATAATAATAATAAAATGTAAAGCGTCCAATGGGCAAAAGTCCATATGACTCTAGTCTAGAAGTTTGTTGAGATGTGCACTGTCACACTGTACACTACACTGACTCTAGTTTGTACAAAATCCAATCAGCGATACTGATCTCTTGTTACAATACAAGGCATGGTAAGTGTCACACTGTTCACTACACAGTACACATATACATTCGTGACAGGCCTGGTGGAAAGACTTCCTGGTGCAGATGCGATGGTGGAAACCATGGATCGCAAAACGCGTCACTACGTGCCTCAGTTCATATTCTGCTCGCATCCATTCCTTATTTACCATGGCGTCAGTATTGTAGAAGCTTTCACTTATGGAGTCCCTCTTCATTCGGGGCTCTCGTGGCAGTTCCTCACATGCTGGTGTAGATGGCAGTAGCATTCGCAGTCTCAGGTCTTCAACCAAGAAAGTTTCCCTAGCTAAGACATATGCATATCTTGATAGAGAGAATTTTGAAACTCCTAGCACCCTTTTCAGGCACCTTGGTTTCAGGCTTTCGAGCTCCTGTAGCTGTCTGCGTGATAGATATTCCCATGTGATTTCTAACCCATATGTGAGTGAGAGTAGTATTTCAACACGAAAGAGTTCCATAGCGGTATTTATTGACATTCTTTGTAGATGTCTAATGTCACTTATGCTTCTGATTGCGGCTGTAAGTCTTTCCTTTAGATGGACTAAAAAGGTTGACCCGGTTACTTTCATGAATCAAAGTATAGGGAATGCATTTCTATAGGTTAACAACTGCCAAAACTCCGCTGTAGGAGGTTACTAAACCTCACCGCTGCGCTGGAGGAGGAGGCGGAGTTTCCCTCCATTAATCTGAACCATTGTCGCTACAGATTGACAAGTCATCTGATGCATCACTGCTATCAGTTAAACATGAGAGCGCCTTTGTCCGGTTTGCAGAGAAAAGGACTCCTATAAACATATTTTATTACAGTCTGTCGAATTGGAACATCTACGGAGAAAATTTCTACCACCCTCGATGCTAAGTCAGAATAGGAGTTCGCTTGCATGTCTTGACCTCATGGGGAATAGAGAATACGAACAAAAGATTGGATTGTTCCTCTTGAAGGCGAGAAAGATTAGAACTTCAGCTGTTGAAGTTTGTAACATGAATTGAGGAAGGGATAATAGTATCTACCCAACTATACACTTTTATGCCTGTTTTAGGTTAGGATATATTATATAATATGTTTTGTGTTCCATTTTCATTTTAATATGTGTGTTCTTTTAGAGAGTAGTGGATATAATCATAGGTGGGGGGGGGTGAAACCTACAAAGTAGGACTTGTTTTAGGTACAAAGCACATACGGTCAGTAGACCCGTGTATTGGATTTTAGAGAAAACTATGATAATATTAAAATCTGTATGTATAATATTACTCAGTAAATCCATCTATCTACTTTAAACATTCTCCTAACGGAAGTATTCTGTCATTTTCACTGTCTATTACATTAGCATAGGAAAATATTGTTCTTAGTTATTTTTAAGGTGATCAACACATTTCTTTCACTTGTCTTTTCCATATTCTGCGAGAAGGCGGCGACACAATCGTTCCTTTACGTTAAGTGGGTAACCAATTTTTGTTACAAAAATCCAATTCAAAAGACTGGAGACAACTGACTAAAGATTTTAGTATTCCCTTTAAGTAAATGAAACCAATCAAAACAATAAAAGTTTATTTTTAAAGCATGGTTGGGTTTTGAAGATAAATAATGTTTATGTACGCGCTACTTGACGGACTGCGAGCAGTCAGACATAAACTTAACAAGTGATGATATCTTGTAGACTCATTCTGTTGACAAGGGAATTTTTTCAACATAAAGTAGAATCTTTTTAGACGATTTCATACACTGCAACTACCCAGTTATCTCGTCAAGGAAAAAAGTTTATCGCTGATTGGTTTTTCTGCTTCAAAAACATATTTTCCCACACTACAATAGTACAAAACAAACCTCAATTAAGAAGTCTTACATTTGTTATATTGTGGTGACTCAAACATCTTATAAATCTGCAAACAATACTCTTCAACATGCTTTTTTCCTTATTAGAATCTGACTATTACTTTTTGAGTTATTATTAAGTATAAAAAATGCAAAAATATTCTGCGTAAGTAACGCCTTCTTTCGTAATTGGCTGACATTTAAGGAGGAGGAGGTGTATAGTATATTGTCACTCTTTAAGATTGACTCATGCGCAGACCAACGGAGTTTTCTAAGTTGTTCCCCTATAGTTCCGTACCTATTTTGTTTGTTACGTTCTAGACGCATGTTACTGATATGTTTCTATGTTTCATGTACACAGGATCCCTCTATTACAATTAAATGCGCAATTTCGAAAAGGGCACATGTCTGAAAAGTAAAAATGTTCAAGAATAAAAAAAAAAAAACATTTGATTTTAAATCGTTGTACTCAGACCAACAAAACTTAACAATCAGCATATTAGAGTAAAAACACAGTATAATATGAAAGAAAAATATTTATTTAAGATGATATATGATTTTTTTCTTGCTTTTTATATTGGAGATGTGGCCGTTTACAAGTATATAATAATAATAATAATAATATTAATAATAATAATAATAATACTAATAATAACAATAATAATAATAATTTTATTTTCCCTGGCAGAGTTAAGGCCATCAGGACTTCTCTTCCACTTAACCAGATCAATTCACATACAGGAAAATACATATACAAGTGTTAACTTAAGGAAAAAGATTGAATACATATGAATACAATCACAAAACTAGAGGAAGAGTACAAACTCTACAGAGTGATTTATATAAATAACTAACACATTTCTTTCTTTCTTCCTTTCTTTGGAAAGTTTATTCTTTATTTATTCGGCTGGAAATTCACTTAATGACCAGTTTTTAACGTCAAATTAAACAGGAGTTTTGATTCCCTGTCACGAGATGCGCAGATGTTTATTCTTTATTCTGTATATTTATTGTCATCAAAGTTATTATTCTTTTGGAGATTCAGTTGTTTTCAATTTGTTTACTAGTTCCAGTATTGTATTACTTTGGGGGATTACTCAGACATTTTTGACATTGTTATAGATAATGTATTACATAGGTCATTCGAACATGAGTAGCAACACTGTCAGTATTCAGCTCCCCTAGCGGTGATGAATGTAAGCTGGTAGTATGTGCTGCAGTGGAGCCTGATGTGTTATGTATGTATGTATGTATGTATGTATGTATGTATTCACACTGCAATGGGTATATACCAGGTGGCAGTGGTAACTAATTACACTCAATAATGACAATAATAAATTTATTAATTAAAAATAGAGTTAATAATACCAATAATTAATACAAATAATCAATACTAACAATAATTTATAATAATAATAATAATAATAATAATAATAATAATAATAATAATAATAATAACAGGGAATATCCTAAATTAAATGAAGCACGATCACTTAACATAACATTTGAAATAAATCTAATTTGTATCTTAAATCTAAGTTCGAACTAAAACCCACGAGTATGATATGTTCATATCTGCACAAGTACCTTTCCACATTACCCTCATTTCGCTGTCAACTCACTCACTGCACTGGAACTACGACACATTTCACTGATTCTATCCTGATTTCACTAACACTTCAAAAACATTTCACTGTTCAAATACTTTGCACTGCCACTATAAACTATAAAGCTTCCCTGGCAGGAACACGTTTCACTGACACAACAAACTTCACTGACACAACATAATTCTTCACTGATACAACATAATTCTTCACTGATACAACACTTCAATAACAAAATATCATTTACATCCTTTACATACTGTGTATAATTACCGTCTATTAGTAAAGTCCTTAAGCCTATTTTTAAATACGTTTTTGGTTGTTGGTAAAGCCTTTGGTAAGTCTGCAGGTAAAGCATTCCAGTCCCTGATAGTACGATTGAGAAAAGAAAACTTTCCAGTGTCCGTCCTCTGTCTTCTTTCCCTCAATTTATATGAGCTATCTGTAAGTGAATAGGGTAATAATTGCATTTATACTGTGTATGCACTGGTTGTAAATCAGAAGACTGTTACCAGTGACGCCGCATTGGAAACAGCAAAGTACAGCCGTTGGTGCCGTGTTGCAGGTACATCTACGTGTGTCACGCGCCCGTGGCACGCACGTGGTGCACGATGCCGCGCGTGCTCAAGTGCGTGGGACTGATCGCGCTGCTGGCCACGCTGCACCAGTCCACGCGCTTCGTGGATCGCGTGTACGACTCCGTGGAGGTGCCGTGGCAGGACGACGAGGTGGTGGCGGTGTGCCGGCCGTCCTGGGCCGCCTGGGTGGACTACATCGGCCTGGACCTGTACTTCACCTTCTACTTCTGCTTCCGCGTGGTGTTCGTGCACGCCGTGCCGTGCGTGTCGCTGGTGGTGCTGAACGTGCTGCTGTTCAGGGCCATGCGCGAGGCCCAGCTCAAGCGCGAGAAGCTCTTCAAGGAGAACCGCAAGAACGAGTGCAAGCGCCTCAGGGACTCCAACTGCACCACGCTCATGCTCATCGTGGTGGTGACCGTGTTCCTGCTCGTGGAGATCCCGCTCGCCGTCGTCACCGTGCTCCACATCATCTCCAGCAGCATCACCGAGATCCTGGACTACTCCATCGCCAACGTGCTCATCCTCTTCACCAACTTCTTCATCATCGTCAGCTACCCCATCAACTTCGCCATCTACTGCGGCATGTCCAGGCAGTTCAGAGAGACTTTCAAGGAGCTCTTCGTGCGCGGCACAGTGGCGGCTCGTACGAACGGCGGGAGTTCCAGGTACTCCCTCGTCAACGGACCCAGAACGTGCACGAACGAGACGGTGCTTTAATGCTTCCCAGACTCTGCTCCGTGTTCCCGTCAAGCTTCGTTCTGTGTACATTTCACTTGGTGCTAAAAGAGAACACACTGTTCGCTTTTATTTGGGATAAACTGCAACTTTGTGATTTTTTTTAATCTTTATTTGTATTGTACTCATCTTGCAGTGGAAAATGAACAAAACACAAAAAATGCTTTTCACTACTAGATATTAACCCTTTCCACACCCCACCCCCCAAGAAATGACTCCATATCAGTGAACTGCGTTCAAATCGTATTTTTAAAAAAAAAGTGGTGCTGTTATTACGTATAACTACAAACACAACTCAAAATCTTCATTATGAAGCTTTGTACAGTGTTCTAAACCAGAATTAAAACTAAAAAAAAAAAAACAGAACGGCAAAACCCTTTGTGGCAGTCAAATGGAACTAAAACTATTTTTGAAGTGAAATAATGCCCAACGACAATTGATTTTAATATTGAAAAGTGACAGTTACGAATGATATTTTTTTTCTGTGAACGTATAATTTATTGTAACGTAATCAACGACGAACATGGAAATTCTAAAAAAAAAAATAATAATAATAATAATAATAATAATGAATATAAAATCTGTATTTTATTGGTCCACAAATGTTGCGAGCACTGACTTCCAATTTTGGGTACAAAATGCTTGTGGTGATAATGTGGTGTGTTGGACCCGTGGAAAAATATCAACAAACATTTCTACAATAAGATTCCTCTCGATAAATTTCCCTGTGCATTGCACACGGGAGGGAAACTATCTGTGTGATCTGTGTCAGAAATGCATGTGATCGTCATCTGTCTGTGATATTTCTTTTGTTTCTCTTTTCGCGATAGGAACTTAATCTGATCTTATTTAACCAGCTGAAAGTGTAACAGAGCAGCAAATGGTGACATATCTAACTCTCAAACATACAAAAAATGACGTGGTCATTATCCTACATAAAACGAAGTCTTGAATACTACGCACTGTTCCAGGCTATACTAACTACTTCGTTTTTTAATTCTCTATGGAGCAAATCGCATCACGAAGAGCATCAGATCTTTCTGAAAGGTCCCACAGAATTTGCCTTTTCTCTTCTGTCTTAATGAAAGGAGATATACTCCGTAGGTATTTATGTAAGTAATTTGAAATTTTTCATGAGAGTATGAAAGTATTCTAAAATAAAAATCATAGACTAATGAACAAAATGGTTTCAGCACAAAACTTAAGGCCATTTGCCAGTGAAGATCTATTGAAAAAGCAGAAAATTTTAGTAAATTTATTGATACATAAATTAAAGTAATTCATAGATTTAATTTTTTTTTACGAATTTTCTTCTTTTGTCAGTTTAATTCGTGGCCTTGTGGAAATCATTTTGCCGCCTTACATTTAAGACTTTTCACTAAAGAAGAAACTTGTTTATTTTTTTAAGTAACTTGAAATTGATAGATACTATCAAAGTAACAAAATAATTAAGGACAAAAATTAATATGTTTACCAATGCATCATGTGGATATACTTTTTTAATCTACCCATTACTAGCAGTGGAGACAATTTTCAATCGAATATGTTTTGATCTTAAAAAAAATATTTATATCCATGTAATAATCTATTGAATTTATTTTATAAATTTTATTCGTTGGACAATTTATTTCGTGAACTTTTTATTATTATTATTATTATTATTATTATTATTATCATCATCATCATCATCATCATCATCATCATTTGTATATTAGGCATCGCTTACTGCCTTCATCAATGTCCAGTCTTTTTTTTTTTTTTACCTTGGGGATTTAGTGAAGTGAATTTTTAATGGCAGGCAGAGTAACTATCTCATGCCCCCATGTTTTAGATTGCTACCAGTGCACTTCATTAGAACCAGGTACCCAGCTTCGAAGCCGTTAGCCCTGTGAACTTACAATATATTTATGTTCCCCTATTATCATAATTCAGGGTTCGTATCTAAGAAATTAGCAAGTTCTTTGTGATAGTAGAAGAGAAAGAGTGGGGGAACGGAAGTGGTCCGTGGCCCATTTCTTTTAGGGCTCATCCCGACATTTGTCTTATTGCTCAAGGGAAACCACGGAAAAACCTAGAGCAGGATGAGATGTCGTGCTGACGACAAGCCAATTGGCTATAGTGTGGTCGGAATATGTTCAGGTGGGAGGTTTTGATTTAATCATTATTCAATATACAAATACATTTAAGGTCCATAAAAAAGTGTTAACAATTAGAACAATGCATCTATGCTGCCAATAACGTGATGACCCTGAAACAGAGAAATAACATTATTAGTGCATTAATAGCCTTGTCTGTGTGTAGAGTCAAGTGGTTATTTAGTGTTCAAGTTGGTATTCGTCTTGTACGTTGTCGTTCCAAGCTAGAGGGTGGAGTACGCTCTTAGGCCTTTTATGTTTGTAATTTCCTAGTGAAGAAATTAGTGGGTTTGTCCAGTCCAATATTTTTTGACGTCTTATACTTTTATCATCACTTAAATCAGAGTCTTTTATATTTTTGTGGTAGCCTTGGAAGTGATTTTACTCGTTATATGTGGGATATTCAATTATCTCCATTTCCAATTATATTTTATAATTAAAATTTCTGTTTACTGACGGAAGCAATATTAATCTTTGTTACCGTTATGTTCCACCACATAATACAAGAACAAACGATCACATCTCAGCTACCCATATTCTACACAGTGAATAGGGATTATAAAGAATGGACACTTCGCCTCGGTACCTTTGATGTAGCTGGACTGATTTCAATGACCTTCAAGCCAGCTAGAGCGTCAGATTCTGCCTTCTCCCTAGAGTTGGCGCTGACATCACACCAGCTAGCAGTCGACACAGCGGAAATATAACACATACAATTAATACATCTAGGTACATTATATACTCAAAGAAAATAAATTGGATCCATAAAATAATAAATCCTTCATTAACTGTAATGTCTAGACTCTAGAGTTCCTTTATAATGAGAGTTGAGACGTTGACCCCAACAACAACTAAAATATGTAATGATTTGATAGCAGTGAAAATGGAAAAACAAAACTCTTACGAGAAGTAAAACCATATACCTATATTATATTATATACAAATATTAAACGAATTCGATCTTAATTTTATAATGTCTTATATTATTTTATAATATAATTTATGATATCTGAAATATAAAATATTATTACAACTAGTTGCCACTGAGAAATAAGGAAAAGCTGTTAACTTGAATTTATTTGAAGCAAAGCGTTACTGGATTATGCAATAAGGTAGGCGATGTTTGGATCCTGTGCCTTAATTCTATTCTCAATTATTATCTTAGCGTATGCTCGATTACACTACCTCTAGCGCTTGAAAGTGGAACTAGCCGCTGGCGCACAGAGAAACAAAACACAGGCAAATTAGCTCAGTGTCCATTCTTTATAATCCCTATTCGCTGTTCTACATAGCAACAAAAGACTCTAATCATAATGTGCACCTTCAATTGTTTCCGTCTAAATAGCGTTGTCAAACGTGGCTTGGCCTTCGCGATTGATCTGTGCGGCCAGATGCTCAAAAAATATATGCCTAAAGTAAACAATTGAAGATCTGTTGTAAACATCGTTATGCACAGGAACCGCATAGATATCTTGCTAGATGTAAATATGTTATTCATAAAATTATTTTTTGTGTTCCTGTGAAATAGACTAAAATAAAAGTTCTTTTTCACACTATAGTATGCAAAAATAACGTTTTAATGTCAAGAAAAGAGGCTTCCAACGCCTTGTATTTTAAGAACTCAATGCTATCTTTTTTTTTCCACATATTTCTTATAGTAGGCCCTATGTATTTTTTTGTCATTTTTGTTTCCTTTTTCTTAAGATTCAACCATTTTAAAATCTTCACTGAACATCATCAATCACCATCTCTATTCATCTTTATAATATTCAATGTATATTATTTATTTTCAATAAATTTTTATCGTTTTGATAGCCACCACATCTTAGAATATTCTTTTTTACAATTTCATTATGTATTTTTTAACATTAATTTACATTTTCTTTTTTGTTCATTTGAATTGATTAGGATGCCGATATTTTAAATACAAGATTTGGACGGCTATCATTTCGATGATATTCTCTCTCTAGTCATTATTGGGAATCAGGCTCATGTTAATAAACTTTTCTACTCAAAATGAATTATTTAATGTGGGACAACTTCGTGGACAATTCTGATTACATATATACAGAGTAGTTTAACAAAGGTGCGGGACCCTTGTCTCCATAACTATGCAGAATTGAATAACAACACTTTTACATTCGGTACAACATTATAAAATCGAATTTCCTAAATAGATAAAGAAACTTTTCTTACTATTAAATAATGAAAATTAAAGATCAGTATTTATACTTTGTAATCACGAAATGTAGTAAGTTGATTCTTAGTTACGTTTAATAGAAGAAGAAAGTTCTAAATAACAGTAAAACAATTAAATATTTCCTCTACAAAATGCATTATAAAATAATTTCAGGAGAAAAAATACTATAAACCATCTTGGAAGAAACTGATCGTCCAAGGAGCAGTTGATGCTTCCCTTACTCTGTCTCTCTTGTGGTTAACAAAGTCCCAAAAACGAGTTCTTATAGATGTCCCCAGAAGAAGAAATCCAGTAATGTCATATCATTAAAGTGCAGTCATTTTACCCAGGGGAACGTCCATTTCGGTGCAAGGGTAATTATTTTAATATATATATTTTTTTAATTTGCTATTACATTAAAATAATTAAAATGCGGTCATTTGGTCCAGGAAGTATCCGTTTCTGGTACAAGGATAATTCGTTTAACGTGTTTCTAAATTAGCTTTGAATACATTCTTTAGTAATAAATTCATTTCAAACCAATGTGAATATGGCGTGGATTATGTACGATAATAATCTGTTGTGTCGGCTCTATTGTGCATCATTGTTTACGTAAATAAAAACAAATGAAAATTAGCACGGCACATAAACATTCTTTTAAGAAATACAACGAAACAGATGCATTACGGCTCACCCATCACATATTATACGCAAAAAGAGGTCAGCGGATGTAATAGTTCGATTATCGTTTTTAGTATTCGATAGCCTATTCGATAAGCATTAAATGCTACCAAATTAAAAATTAAATAAGAAGAATTTAAATAGTTTGTTACTAGATGTGATTTTAGTCAGTTTGTATTATATTTTTGGTCCAGGAAAAATAAATTTTACTACTTACTGCGTTATTTCCGTTTTCAAGTACAAGTCAGCAATATAAAACTGACTGTTAATTTAGAAATTGGCAACATTTTATATCGATTGTAACAACAATACATATCGATAGTAACATTCATACCATTCAACCAATAAGGAGATTGGCCCCTATAATGCATCTCTTTGAATACAACAAACTTGAATAATATTCATCGTTCTTAATGATCTAGGGACAGAAAAATAACAGTAAAATACGTATGAAATAGGAATTACATACATGTGAGCGTATACTGACCACTAACCATAACATATTACAATTATAATAAAAATATATACTTTATGGAATGTTATTATTTCATCAACTTCAGCCAATATGTTTTATTTACGTAGCGATACTTACATTGATGTACAAGAAAGCTACTTAATTTAAACAGATTTAACTCGTTTTCTCATTTACGCCATTGACATGTATGTTATATTCATTTCCTTTGTTTTATACATTCCAACCTCCAAATAATTTTTCTAAACTATGATAACCTATAAGTTTTAAGTAATAATGTACTCACTTCATCTAAACTGCGATATTTTTGTGCTTTTCCCTCTTTGGCAATTGCGTATATTTTTTTGTTTTCTATAATTCCAGTAGAATCTCAACTAAGTACATCAATTTGTTTCTATATTTTTGTAAAATGTTTGCTTGTGTTTCCTTTTCCTTTTGAAAAAATTAATTGTTGTTGAAATTAATGTGACCAGCGTCAGATAATGTTCCATTGTTTATGAAATGTTGCCTCATTCGTGTTTCATTGCGTCTCTCTCGTTACGTAATTTCGACTGTAGAAAGCCAATAGCTATCAGTCCGTTACATGCCATAGTTGCAAACAATAATTATGTAGTTCAATAAGAAACTGACAAATAGCTTAGTAGATACTGACATGTTTTCTTGCAGTGTATTTCAACTTCAATAATAAATTACCTACAGGCAAAAAGTATGATCTATCCATAATAGCAATTAGATCCTATGGATATAGCAATTACATTATTATTATTATTATTATTATTATTATTATTATTATTATTATTATTATGTCACTCACCACCTACTCGAACGCATCCGATGGCTGCTTGCATCTTTTTGCCTTGTTTGCATTTATCTTCATTCCATACTGCTCACAGCTGTCATTTAGCTCCAGTAGCATACCCCTTAGTATCATCTCCTCTTCTGCTAACAACGCCATATCATCAGCAAATCTTATGCACTTTATTCTTCTTCCTCTTACTATCACCCCTCCCATGTTCTGAAAACAGTTCTTAACTAAATTCTCCAAGTAGATATTGAAAGGATAGTTAATAAAGGACATTTTTGACGTAATTATCTCCCTATTACACTACCCTCTGACATTTCTTCTCCTATCCTGACTTTGATTCGTTTTTTTTTTATATATATAGAGGCTAATGGGATTACATTTTTAAAACAAAGTCCTTAACAGTTGTGAAAAATTTAATTTCATGTATTTATCTTTCATACTTACTTACTTACTTACTTACAAATGGCTTTTAAGGAACCCGAAGGTTCATTGCCGCCCTCACATAAGCCCGCCATTGGTCCCTATCCTGAGCAAGATTAATCCAGTCTCCATCATCATATCCCTCTCCCTGAAATCCATTTTAATATTATTCTCCCATCTACGTCTCGGCCTCCCCAAAGGTCTTTTTCCCTCAGGCCTCCCAACTAACACTCTATATACATTTTTGGATTCACCCATACGTGCTACATGCCCTGCCCATCTCAAACGTCTGGATTTAATGTTCCTAATTATGTTAGGTGAAGAATACAATGCGTGTAGTTCTGCGTTGTGTAACTTTCTCCATTCTCCTGTAACTTCATCCCTCAAGCCCCAGATATTTTCCTAAGAAACTTATTCTCAAACACCCTTAATCTCTGTTCCTCTCTCAAAGTAAGAGTCCAAGTTTCACAACCATACAGGACAACCGGTAATATAACTGTATTTATTTTCCAGCCAGAAATTTAACACGAGAAATATATTATTAAAATACATAGCCTACAATTCATTGTTGTAGCTGCTGTAATGGCACAATTACTATTTTTACACTAAACAGGATCAAATAATCCAATTGGATTAAACAGAAATGTTGATAAAATTCTATTTCATCCATATTTTACCTTTAAAAAGCATTGTAGGATTTATATACTTACAAATAAAATATTATATTCACCCAAAAAAAAATTAAGGCAATTCCACGTATTCTGTAATCAGCATTAAATCCCGAAACCGATTCAGATTCACCCTCATTAGTATTATTTCGTCTAAAATAATATGAGGCCTGTACGAAACTTTAAAGTCGACACGGAAAATTAACTGCCATCACAATGAATGTTTCGTTGATGAAAGCAGCAAAAGCAAATTGTCCTGGGAAGGTTTTGTGTCCTTTGCGCCACTTTCTCAGTATCTGAATTGTTATTCTTTCTTTTCATTTAGGAAATCCATGAACAGGTTCACTTAAAATGGGTTCTTCTTGGATGTATACATGTTCCACAAATATACGTGGATATTACATCATTGAAACCATTTCCACATCATCATTCAGTACGTAAAGCAAAAAGAGAAAACTTCACTTCTGTAGTGATAATCGTATGCAGCCCGTTTGTACCATAAATTATAACGAACACCAGAATCTTACTCGTTGGGCGTGATGAATAAATAATTAGTTACAGTATTAATCTATTTATCTGCCGAGATTTTTTATACGTTTAACGAAGATATTTGTATCATTTTTTAACAGATACATGACGGGATACCAGAGGTGTGTTGTCAGCACGACTGTAGGCTAGAATGACGAATAAATTCATAATATTCACTGATTCCATTTACTCTGTAAAAAGTTTCTTTATATACACAATACGAGAGTCTAAATAGATATGCCCCATGCAATGGGATATGTTGTCTAAGACAGTCACAAAATTGAAACCAGAAAAATAATTTTGTTACATTTATATAAATTGTCAATAATAGTGTTTGATTTGCTGTCAGGGTTTTTTATATGCAGTGGCATGCTTTGTAATACTAAACAGTTAAGAAATAAGAGAGATAAAAAGAAAAATTGCCTATATTACGAAGAGAGATGTTTTTCTTTATTTTTTTTTCATGTGTAATTCGAACTACACAATGTACTAATAGGAAATATTAAAGAATTTTGTACACTGGGCTACAAAAGAAATGCCGATACGAAATTACGTTATATCGTTTTCCGAGGACTTAGCAAACATGGCGAATCGTAAAACTATTTTCCTGAGATTATTCTTTTTAAACATTTAAATACGACTTTTATAACATTTTTACGTTATTATTTAATATAAATTTATTTTAAATTTTCCATATACTTTTATTTTAAAACATTATTAAGAATACTACACGAAAATAGTGAAACTGCAGTTTGCATGGTATTCCACAGCCTTCCTTATTATCCATGGATGTTGTCATTGTTACAATCGATATATGCGGCCAGTTACGTTTCATATTGTATTAATAAAAAAGTATCAATTTTATTATAAATATTAATATAAAATTATATTATAAATACAGATGCAGAACTGAAAATTGAATCTAATTATAGGAATGCATCCTTCTCACACCCCTACGATACATTTACGTGCTATTTCTGATGTATAAGGCATGGTGTTTTTTTAAATTTATAGTTTATTGAAGACATACATGAACAAGCCGAATGATGTAATGATAACAGAGCAATAATAGAGTTTATATGCAAGGCCTTCTGTGTATATTTCTAAGCGAAGTCCTCGTAAAACGATAATATTTCAAATCGATAGCGACTACGACTCGGCATTATTTTGCAGCCCAGTGTAAAACGGAAATCACACTGACGTCATTCAACTTCGGTTACCATGGAAATGTTTACGTCATATCCAGTAAATTCAACAATGTGAAGTCCATTCCTATACACAAGAGAAGTCGCATAACATACATGTCACAATGTACTTGGAAAAGAGTGTTATAATCCATTACGAGGATTGTGATATATATAATTGAATTATGCACCAAAAGAACAAAATCAGTAAGCGAATACGCAAAAACAAAAGTAAATTAAATGCAATCTAAATGGCCATTTGGCTGCAATAAATATATTAATTTATATATATATATATATATATATATATAATACAGTTGTGCTTTTATATAGGCGCGAAAGAGACACGTACGTAACTAGAGAACGTTAATACAATCTTTGCATTACATACC
Organism: Periplaneta americana; assembly: GCF_040183065.1. Lineage (NCBI taxonomy): Eukaryota > Metazoa > Arthropoda > Insecta > Blattodea > Blattidae > Periplaneta > Periplaneta americana. The sequence goes on along the minus strand of NC_091128.1, from coordinate 158,063,662 downwards.
GTTAGTGTTAGATAAAATATAACATTTACGAGATAATCTCGTATGACAGTTAATAGTTAATTGTGTCTCAAAACAGCCCTTAGATGTCCTATATATATATATATATATATATATATATATATATATATATATTATTAGTTAAGTTTATTATTGTAGTACATTCTGTTTTAATTTATTATTATTATCATTATTATTATTATTATTATTATTATTAGTTTTCAAAATATCACGTAAGAATATCACAAGTTTAATTTATCAGCATATCAATAACAACCTCATAAAATTACTTACAAAAAACACTCCCAAAAATAATATACACTTATGAAAAAAAATAAATAAATAAAACATTATTTGATTAACAATATTTTCACCGTTACAAGTACACATATATAAACACTAAATATAAACATTTACATAGAGATAAAAAATTTTACAGGAGAAAAAGTTCGTCCAAAGGGCTGGACTCTGGAAGAGTACCCAAAACGCTCATTGCATTTTCGTGTTGAATAGCAATACTTAAGCGATGACGCAAATAAGTAGTGCAACGGCGATCACCAGTAATGGAGATCAAAATTTGGTCGATTTGAGATACCAAAACTTTAGCGTCACGACTCCAAGGACCGAAGGTCTCCACAGCAAATGGGACAAAGATATAATTGTCTAAAAGATGAGCATATTTATTGACTTTCTTCTTGACGGCTAATTCAGCAGCAGATGCTGTGCGTCTGGAGGTATTCGGCAAGTGAGATGGAGCTAGAGTGTCAACGCAAATAGATACTGGAATTGTATTGTTGCCATTTTACGTATTTAGATTGTCAGGCCTTTTAAATTAGGCAAGATGCCTTCTTGTAGTCCATTTCTTCCTCTTCTTTTTCTTCTTCTTCTTCTTCTTCTTCGCCACCACCATCACCTCCTCTTAAATTATTATAGATTAGCCTGTTTTCTTGTTTCAGGTACAAGTGTCTTCTGTCCTTTGTGAATAAAACGGTATAATTTACATATAATTAAAACATTAACATTTGAAAATCAAGAATTATAATTTCTTAAATTTACGAAGACATAAAAATATCAATTAGGTTCTACTTCATTTATTAAGTTATTTTCTCGAACAGTTTCGTGAATGTTTTGAGTATCGGGCATTTTTGGAATCCCATAATACACTAAACCACACTTCATAAGATAAAACTATTTCTGTCTGTAGTCATATATGACGAGCAAACTTTCGAAACCTGTCATGTCCATTTTCAGAAAATGTTACAAATATGCGTCTGTAATAATTGAAAATAATTATATGATGTAACTTTATATGAATCTATAGTAAAAATTAAATAGTCTTTAATATTTCACGACAGAAAATATTTTGTTCACTGCAGAGATAAGTTTTTTGACATCTGAAGTGTATTTTCTGAAAATGGACATGTCAAGTTTCGAAAGTTTGCTCCTCATATACACGAATAATCATTACTTTTTTTAATAAACAAAACTTAATAAAGTCAAATGTAATGAGATCGCAACAAAATAACTTATTTCCTTTAAAAGAGAAGTGAAAAATATAATTTTATTGATACGTACTGGTAATTGGTAGATACAAGATGGCCACGAAAATGATAGGCCTACAATTTTCAGATTTATCTTCTTCAGTGATTAAGGGCAGAAGAAAATTTGGCTTTCTTTGAATGGGACACAATTCATTAACTAGGCCTGTTATGCCTATACTCTCTGGTTTCCAAAGAAACGTCACAAAGCTTTAATCTTTCCGTAATAAATTATTAATAAGTTATATCGTAGATGCTCATTTCAACATGAAAGACAGTCATTTGTTTCCTCTTTTATAGAGGGCAGTGTCACCATTGTTGCAGTTGCTCATTTTTATTTACAAATTATGTAGGGATATGAATATCTTTGTTCATGATCAGTCAATGAGTGTTGAGATCTGGAACTGAGCCCCCAATAAGATCTGAACTCTAATTGGCTGATCACAACGCCATTATGCTGTAGATGGACAGAAGAGCGATTACATCATCATTGTTGTTGTTCCAACCCCACAAACTGACGCTTACAACATGTAAACAGATGTGTATACCAATAGAAACGGAAGAAAGATAGTATGGACAACACACAATCATGCTGTCTTGTCTGTATTATATGAAGGAGGTTTTATGTATACATGTATATTTGTCCAATGCAGGATATCATACAAAATAAATTATATGTCATGTATGTCATTTTTAATGTCATTCCTCTTAAATCCATCCTATTATGTTCTATTATATTATATTCCATTTTGGTATTCTACTTTATTCTTTTGTTTTATATTATTTTAAATAGTTGATTAAATGGCGATCTTACTCGTGTTAATTATGTAAGCATGTGCGGCTTACAGCTGTTTCGGTGCTACTTGACACCATCCTTAGAGTCTTCTGTGTCTCCTAGACATCACCATAACAAAAGATGACAACAAACACATCTTCAAATATATACAGAAAACCAACCACCACACACATACACAACACATCTAATCACCCCACACAACACAAACAAGCTGCATTCAGGACAATGGTACACAGATTACTCAACATACCCATGAGCCAACAACACTACAATGAAGAAGTGAACACAATCAAATACACAGCACAAGAAAATGGTTACAATCCAAGCATAATAGACAACATCATAAGGAAGACAAAACAAAAACTTAACAAACACAAAAACACACAAAACACAACACAAACACAAGAACACAAGAAATACATCACACTAACATACGAAAAAAAAAAAAACACATATAAGATCGCATCTTCATTCAGAAAACAGAAATACAACATAGCATACAGAACAGAAAACACACTACAAAGACATCTCAACACACAAACAACACAAACAAATAAATACAACCAGACAGGCGTATACAAACTCACATGCAATAGTTGCGACAGTTTCTACATTGGACAGACAGGCAGATCATTTCCAAACTCTTTACAAAGAACACATTAAAGCAATAACCAGAGGACACAATACATCTACATATGGCGAATACATAACTAATGCTAACCACACATACAGTAACATAAATACAGACATGGAAATCCTACACATACAACCCAAAAACTCAACACACTAGAAATATATGAAATATACAGACACACTAAAACACACCCTAATCAAATTCTCAACACACAGATCAATTTCAGAACACACACACTATTTTACACAACTCTTCATCACACGAATGCATCCACACAACAGACAGCGAAGTTGAGATGGCGCTGAGATCTAGTAGGATCTGAGGATGGTGTAGAATAGCACCGAAACAACTGTAAGCCACACATGCTTACATAATTAACACGAGTAACATCGCCATTTAATCAACTATTTATATTGAAGTGTTAAAAGTAGTGTACGAAAGATTCAACATGGAATATATTATTTTATTCTATTTTATGTTTCTTTATTCTGTTATTTAGTGACGCTGCACCAACTACTATGTTATTTAGCGTCGGTGTAATTGAAGATGACGAGATGAGACCAAGCATTCGCCATGGATAACCTAACATTCGCTTTACATGTTGGGAAAACTTCGGAGGGAAAAAACTGAACCAGGTAATCATTGAAGCGGTATATTTTACGTTGTTCTGTTCTCTGTTGTTGTATTTTATATACCGTAAGTTTTTCTTTAAAGATTTAACATTTCTCAAGACAGCTGTGTATAAAAATAATGAGAAATAAATAATACATATAGACAGACATAATAAGAAATGAAGCTGTGATGAAGAGAGCAGGTAAAGAAAGAATAATGCTGAAGCTGATCAGAAAGAGAAAAAGGAATTGGTTGGGTCACTGGCTGAGAAAAAACTGCCTACTAAAGGAAGTACTGGAAGAAATAGTGAACGGGAGAAAAGTTCGGGGTAGAAGAAAGATATCAGATGATAGACGCCATTAAGATATATGGATCATATTTTAGAATTGACCAAATTTATAAATACTCTTTAATGAAATTCTGTCATAAAAATAGAACGAAATTTGTAGCTCAGCCACATGCTCATAATACGAGACGAAATGAAATTCTTAAATTAGTTGAACCTAAATATTTCACATCTGCTGCTTTACTACACAGTACAAATTATGGTCCACGGCTATATAATTCGATAATAAAATTTCATCCAGAATTGACTACTTTAAGCAATGAAATTTTCAGATCCAGAATTAAAAAATTTATATGACAGACTTCCCTGTATATATATTATGTACCATGTATTGTAAAACAAATTTATTTCTATCCTAAGTGTATTTTTCTATTTTATCTTGGTTACTATGTCAACATGACCTGCAGTAATTATACTACTAATAATAATTTAATATTAATCCATCAATCTAAACATCGTCTCTTTTTTCACTCAGTTATTATTAGTATTATTATTTACTAATTTTATTACAATCTTTATGGGAGCTTTTTTCTTAAGTATTTTGTCTACAAAGTATGTGTATCTATGTAACGGAACTGCCCCCGAACACGAGCTTTGCTCTTTCGGGGTATTTTAATGTAACGTTTTTATGTATATGTTATTATTAAATAAATAAATAAATAAAAATAAAATATGAGGAGAGAAAGAGGAAGGCAGAAAATAGGAAATATAGGAGAATGCTGGGTTTGCAGTGAAAGACGTGCCCTTGGCCAGAACACTATGAATGAATATATATACGAATCTGTGACAGGTTAGGTTAGTTTAGGCTCTTTGTATGCCTTGCATTGTAAGTGAAGAGAAATGTGCATTTCGCATTATATTTTGAAGTGTTCTATCTCTCTATTTCACGTATTAAATAATCACTTCTAGATTATCTACATCGATCAATTGTTACTTATTTTCTAATATGTTTTCAAGTCAACTTATATTCTATACGAATTCTTTACATTCCAAACTATCTTCGCTCTAAAAATTACATCATTTTTCCACTTCTTTCGACAAGAAAACCTTAAGTGTCACGTGCTATAGAAAATTCACAACTTTTTTTATATACGTACTTTATATTATATCGGTATTCATTTTCGTAAAGGAAAAGTAAAATACAGTAGAACCCCGATTATCCGTCATCCTATTAACCGATTGTTGGATTATCCGTGTCATACTCTCCTTTTTTTGTTGCAGAAAAAATATTGAGCACTGCACAATACATTAGCACGTATTTTTTTGTATAGAGAGTGATATTACAAACCTTTGCCCTTACACATTATGATCTACTGTCCGAGTGACCTGTTTAATTTCTCTGCAAAACGTCTTCCAGAAGTTCCAAAAGACTACATGTTGTGCTAAGTATCGAAGAGAAGTGCATATAATTGAGTGGTTTTGGAAAAGAGGAACTGTGGTTCATCTCACATCGGAATACGAGATTAGAGTTACAACTGTGAGGGATTTAATAAAAAAAAAAAACAAGGATAAAGTGCATAAATTACTTAAATCTATAACATGAGACCTATACTTTTCCTATCTTTCCACAGAAATCTATCATAGGAAGTTTCCTTGACCCTTGGAAACCCGTCATTGGCATTCATTCATTCATACATTAGTTTGTTTGTTTGTTCATTCATTCATAATTTTCTATCAGTGCAAACCCAGCATTTTCCAGTCTTTCCTATTTTCTACCTTCCTCTTAGTCTCCGCATATGATCCATTTATCTTAATGCCGTCTATTATTTGATATCTTCTTCTGCCCCAAAAATCTTCTCCCGTTCATCATTCCTTCCAGTGCATCCTTCAGGTAGGCAGTTTCTTCTCAGTCAGTGACCCAGCCAATTCCTTTTTCTCTTCCTGATCAGTTTCAGCATTATTCTTTCTTCACTCACTCTTTCCAACAGAGCTGCTATACTTAAAACTTCTGATCCACTACGTAATATGTTAAAACATATGACCACGGAGAAAATCATGAAACTGCATTATGCAACACTTAATTTATGAAAGTTTTCTATGGTACGGATTATCCGATTTTTTCGATTAACCGTTCAGCCCACCCCCTTCATTACGACGGATAATGGAGGTTCTACTGTAGGTAAAAAATAATTTCTAACATCATTTTACAGTAGCTATTTTTAGGTAGGCCTACTATAGGACCACCAATTTCGATCATAATATTGTATATTTCGTGTATTACACGAATTTATTTCAATGTATTATATGAGGAATAAAATAGCTTTTTACCTAAAATCGAGGGTCTAAACTTCATACGTAAAAGCCAATAGATAATATCTGATCCCTCTGTATTCTATAATGTGGACAAGTTATAGACAAACCACAGACGAAAACAATAATATTGATGGATGATGTTAATATAGAGGGAAAATAATACGTCATTTTGCGTTTACGAACTTTATTAAGCACTTTACATCCATATGGTATCATCATTTCCATGTAAATGCATAGGTATACATGCATTTCTTATGACGATTACTGTACTAACAATCAAGGCCCTCCCCTACTTCCAGCTGAGCTAGTTCAGTTTATCGCGAGAGAATCCCGAGACTGTTCAGGCTGTATCGTCATTTGTTTTGAGACGGGTGATGTATAGCAAACATTTGTAATCGTGCATCTTCGATGTGCGCTAAAGACTTCGTAAATGCAGTCAAATTGAAATACCGGTAAGTGTGTTTTGTTTCTGTTTTGTGGTGTGGGAAGTGGCTTTCTGTCTCTGTCTCTAAGAATATTAAACGTATTTATCTCAGATAATGAAAATATAATTATTTACAAGCTGTATGTTCCGTGGTGATAGTGAAAAAACTTCACATAAATTGTTCTGTTTTAACCTAATTAAGTGCAAGATTTTATAACCGTAATTTTTCGTGTACTCCGATACATGAGCAGATGAACACAACATTCTCTAGGTGTTTAATGACGTTCTAGGTGAATTTATTTTCTGAATGTGAAATGCGAACATTGTTGTTCGTACACTTGAGCTATTTTTGGGGCTGATGAGCCTTCACGTTGTCTTAATATTTTCTACTTAATTCTTCTCTCTCGTTATAATAATAATAATAATAATAATAATAATAATAATAATAATAATAATAATAAATAATATTTTTATTTTATTTTATTTTATTGAGCTTCCTCAAATTAGAGGCTGCCATTAGACAAAGCATACAAAACCATACAAGAACAATTAGATGATGAAAGATAACAGAGTAAGAAAATAATAATAATAATAATAATAATAATAATAATAATAATAATAATAATAATAATAATGTTCACTGGCAATTGTCACAGCTTTCTTGCTGAAGACGACCAGCTCTTTACTCAACTATAGTATAGTCTTGTTAATTAAACATCTGTGTGTATTTTGAGACACGTTTTAGCTAAACTGTTATTATTATTATTATTATTATTATTATTATTATTATTATTATTATTATTATTGGTTTCTTTATTTATTCGTTCGTTTCCTTTTATTTATTCATTTATTTACTTTTTATTTATTTACTAATCTCTTTACATAATTTTTTAATTGTTTACTCATTTATTTATTTACTCATTTATTTGTTTATTTATTTATTTACGTGTTTATTTCTTTACTCATTTATTTTATTTATTTATTCATTTATTTATTTTTTCATTTATTTATTTACTCATGTATTTACTTATTTTTTTATTTGTTTATTTATTTGTTTGTTTATTTATTTATTTACGTGTTCATTTCTTTACTCGTTTATTAATTTTATTTATTTATTTATTTACTTATTTATTTACTCATTTATTTATTTACTTATTTATTTGTTTATTTATTATTTATTTACGTGTTTATTTCTTTACTCATTTATTAATGTTATTTATTTTTTTACTTATTTATTTATATACTCATTTATGTATTTATTTACTTGTTTATTTATTTACTCATTTATTAATTTTATTTATTTGTTTATTTATTTACTTATTTTTATTCATTTACTCATTTATTTATTTATTTACTTGTTTATTTTACTCATTTATTAATTTTATTTATTTGTTTATTTATTTACTCATTTATTAATTTTATTTATTTGTTTATTTATTTACTCATTTATTAGTTTTATTTATTTGTTTATTTATTTATTTACTCATTTATTAATTTTATTTATGTTTATTTATTTACTCATTTTTATTAATTTATTTACTCATTTATTAATTTTATTTACTTGTTTATGTATTTATTTATTTATTACTGTTGTTATTTTTATTTATTTTATTTCATTTTATTTTAATTCAAATTTTTAATTCAGTTTAATGAATTTGATTTTAATTTAATTTACATATTTAAATTTATTTATTTTAATATTTTTATCTATTATCCGATTTTACAATGTCCCAGGACATCCTGCACCCATTTTCAGGATTCTATAGCCTTTCTGCATTCTTCTCTATTCTCCGCTTTCAATCTCCTTTCTCTCGTTGTTCTAATTATTCCTTGTGTTCATGTCAATGTTGATCTTCTCCGTTTTCCCGTTAGAATGCACTAATAGACCTTCAACAATCTATCTTCTATGATTATTATTATTATTATTATTATTATTATTATTATTATCATCATCATCATCATCATCATCATAATCACCTAATTGTTTAAAATTATTTAGAGCTGTGCATTAGACCAGCAGTACCGGTAGTGAAACGTTTGCGTTCAATTATGTATGTGTCTGCTTTCTATTAAGGCCGTGTCTCAAAGCTCAACTCCATGCTAATGACTAGTAACTAGCTGACTTGTAAACTACGCACAAGAGAGCTTTAATGAAGTAACATATTTGTAAACTGAAGATAACACTAGTTGCTAGAGGGGAGGGGATGACAAAATTGTGGAGAGGAAAGAAAGAGGAGAGGACTGTTCAACATAATTTGCAATTAATATCTTATAGTATGAAACAAGTTCGATTAATGTGTCTCAATGAAACGTACAGCAGAGTCCGTATAGGCCAGTCTCTGTCAGATGCGTTTCCAATTCACTGCGGGCTAAAGCAAGGAGATGCACTATCACCTTTACTTTTTAACTTCACTCTAGAATATGCCATTAGGAAAGTGCAGGATAACAGACAGGGTTTGGAATTGAACGGGTTACATCAGCTGCTTGTCTTTGCGGATGACGTGAATATATTAGGAGAAAATCCACAAACGATTAGGGAAAACAGGGAAATTTTACTTGAAGCAAGTAAAGAGATAGGTTTCGAAGTAAATACCGAAAAGACAAAGTATATGATTACACTGGTGGCCATAATTCTGGAAACTTTTTGTTTTTGTACTGAATGATTATAACATCCGCATTGATTCACAAATTTGTACAATTGAAAATGTTACTCGAGGCTGATTCGTTAATTATGGGGTTATAATAAAGGTATTATATGAAATCCTGAATATTTTAACAATAAATAATCATTACTATGTGGGAAATTATGTTCTTGTCGTTTAAGATCTAAATATTAATTTCAGATTTCATTATAATTTCCCATTATTTATTGTAATAAAAACTGGTCTATTGTTGAGTTTAAGATTATTTTTGATCAGTAGAAGCATTCTTGAGCACTGTTAGCATAAAATTTGGACATTATCAGTGTGTTCCTATCATTTGTCTGACTTAGGATTTCGTTAGGTTAACACCTGATTGCTTTACAACTTTATTGATCATTTTATCACAATGGTTCCACGAAAGGACTGAACACCTTCTAGGGCAGTCACATTTCGAGAAGAAGGCTACACAATCAAGATAATTGCAAGAAAACTTGGTAATGGTGCTACAGTGTCTCTTGGAATTACTTTAGGCTTTCTACCAGTCCTAAGTGTTGTTTTAAAAGATTTTGTGGATTTGTACTTCTGCCATGCCTTCTGGACGCCAGACACTGTAGCACCATTAGCAAGTTTTCTTGCAATTTCCTTGAATGTGTAGCCTTCCTCTCGAAGTGTGACTGCCCTAGAAGGTGTTCAGTCCTTTCGTGGAACCACTGTGATAAAATGATCAATAAAGTTTGTTGTAAAGCAATCAGGTGTTAACCTAACGAAATCTTAAGTTAGACAAATGATAGAAACACACTGATAATGTCCACATTTTATGCTAACAGTGCTTAACAATGCTTCTACCGATCAACAATAATCTTAAAATCAACAGTGGACTAGTTTTTATTGCAGTAAATAATGGAAAATTATAATGAAATCTGAAATTAATATTTAGACATTAAACAACAAGAACATAATTTCCCACATAGCAACGATTATTTATTGTTAAAATATTCAGGATTTATTATAACCCCATAATTAACGAATCAGTCACGAGTTAACATTTTCAATTGTACAAATTTGTGAATCAATGCAGATGTTATAATAATACTGCACAAAAACAAAAAGTTTCCAGAATTATGGCCACCAGTGTATGTCTCGTGACGAGAATATTGTACGAAATGGAACAATAAAAATTGGAGATTTATCCTTTGAAAAGGTGGAAACATTCAAATACCTGGGAGCAACAGTAACAAATATAAATGACACTCGGAAGGAAATTAAACACAGAATAAATATGGGAAATGCCTGTTATTATTCGGTTGAGAAGCTTTTGTCATCCAGTCTGCTGTCAAAAAATCTGAAAGTTAGAATTTATAAAACAGTTATATTACCGGTTGTTCTGTATGGTTGTGAAACTTGGACTCCCACTTTGAGAGACGAACATAGGTTAAGGGTGTTTGAGAATAAGGTGCTTAGGAAGATATTTGGTGCTGAGAGGGATGAAGTTACAGGAGAATGGAGAAAATTACACAACACAGAACTGCACGCATTGTATTCTTCACCTGACATAATTAGGAACATTAAATCCAGACGTTTGAGATGGGCAGGGCATGTAGCATGTATGGCCGAATCCAGAAATTCATATAGAGTGTTAGTTGGGAGGCCGGAGGGAAAAAGACCTTTGGAGAGGCCGAGACATAGATGGGAAGATAATATTAAAATGGATTTGAGGGAGATGGGATATGATGGTAGGGACTGGATTAATCTTGCTCAGGATAGGGACCGATGGCAAGCTTATGTGAGGGCAGCAATGAATCTCCGGCTTCCTTAAAAGCCAATAAGTAGGCCTAAGTAAGTATGAAACTAAATATTTTATTGTTCACATTCAGTTACAGACGTGAAGTTTCGCTTGCGGTCTTTGACTGACATTAGTTCAATACAATCTCTTCAATATGCATCTTATTACATTTGTTTTGAGTATTTAAATCTCTAAGTAACTGGAAGCTTAAGACACCTTATATCCAGATATAAAAGCGTTTGAGGAGCAAACTTTCAAAACATGACATGTCCATTTTCAGAAAATACACTTCAGATGCTAAAAACCTATAAGTCTACAGTGAACAAAATATTTTCTGTGATGAAATATTAAACTTTTTTTTTCTGTAGAGTCATATAAAATTTCACAGTACAAAAATCTTCGTTCATTACAGAGACGCACATTTGTAGCATTTTCTGAATATGAACATATCAGGTTTTGAAAGTTTGCCCCTCGTTTTATGGTCCACAGCAAATTTGAAAGACAAACATGAAAGTTAACACAACTATTTCTAAGAACTTTTCAGTCCATTGCATTATACTATACAAGACTGTGAAGAAATGTAGTTTCAGAATGTGTCCATGTTACTACTGCAACATTAAGATGGCAGGACATATTCATCAAGTAGCGACATAAGTACAGCCTTAATCACAATTTGATCTGTAATAAGTATCAGATCAGAAATCATATAATTTCAAGGAAAAATTGTTCTGGGACCGGGTAGCGCGCGAACACTCTTCCGACTGAGCTACCCAGGAACTATACACGACACCGTCACAATTTTCCCTTTGTATCCACACGACTCAAATGAGCTGACAAGACGCCAGAACTCAACTATGAGTGCACACAAATACTGTGTGACTTAAATTGTGGCTTTCTGTTAACGTACCTCCAGTAACGAATGTATTATACAAATCTGGCTTTCAGGTAGTAGCTCCCTGTAAAGCAGGTTTGAATAATTTCAAGGAAAAATTGTTCCGGGGCCAGGTATCGATTCCAGGACCCTTCACTTAGCACGCAAAAGCTCTTCCGACTGAGCTACCCCAGGAACTATACACGACACCGTCACAATTTTCCCTTTGTATCCACACGACTCAAATGAGCTGACAAGACGCCAAAACTCAACTTTGAGTGCTCTAAGCGAAGGGTCCTGGGATCGATACCCGGCCCCAGAAAAATTTTTCCTTGAAATTATTCAAACCTGCTTTACAGAGAGCTACTACCTGAAAGCCAGATTTCTATAATTTTAGAAATCATATAGTTTACAATCCTGTTATTGGATGTAAAGGCAGCAAAATTTTATTATTATGTCTGTAATGTCAGAACAGCTCAGAAAAAAATAGAGGGCAGAATGAAGATATTAACCATCAGAAATTCTGAGAATATCTTGTTCAGGACTCGAACTGTGTTCCGTAAGAACGGAGGAATTCAGCTATAACAGTTTTCTTGAATTCTTACTGCCTGACAAAACAACTGCCGTACATTGGGTAGAATAATGAAGAAGAATAGCCAGTTGAATTTGATGCCCTTCTCAGTACCAAGATTTACTTCACAGCTGTTTTGTAATAATTGTGTAATTGACTGAAAGAAAAAGGACGTGGGATTATACCAAAGTTTCTGATAACTATTACAAAATAACGATGTAGAATCAAAGATGTGATATTCAGGTACCGTAAAAATTTTTTCAGGCAAACTTATACATACCGGTATAAATTAAATTGAACCCTATCATAGATGTGTTTTATAATAATATAAATTGTTTAAAAATTTCTAAATAACTTAAACTCAAACATTATCTCCACCAAAAACATAAATTACTTACTTACTACAATTATTATAAATACAAACATAAAGATTATCAGAAAGTACTGTATACATTAACTAAATAATCGAAGTACTTATTCATTAAGTTTTATTTCTTTCACAATTTTTGTCATTCCTATTATTTTCCAGACTTTAATTCGTTTTGTCATGTCTTTAAAATTAAATGGATAAAAATATTCTCCAAAAACGTCAGTTATACATGTCGTGTTTTTTTCTAAGTTTTGGACATTGGAATTTAACATTGTAATAAGAAATCTATGTATAAAAACATTGAAGAAATAACTTTATCAGTGGGCCATGTTTAGAAATTAGGAGGCTTTGACAATTTGTAAAACAAGAGAACATCATTCATTATTGCTAAATCAAAGCCTGCTAATTTCTAAACATGGCTCACTGAATAAGTTATTTCTTCACTTTTTTACGTAGGTTTCATAATGGCAGTGATTCCTATATCCTATACCCAGAAAAACATACGGAATAAACTTATTGTTTTGAGAAAGAAGGCAAGACCTACTTTGGTAGCAGTATTAATAATATTATAACTATTCTTATATAAAAATGCATTATACAATCCGGATACCAAAAATGAAATGGGATGTTGTACCTAAGGACACATTTCATTATTTTGACTTACGCAGTTTTTTAAGCTTCAAACTTTTCATGGTATAGTATTAATTACGTATCGATAACTCATGATCATACATATAAAAGTGATTATCTTTCTTAATATATAAGACTTGAGTGTTCACTGTGAGCTGACACCATCTCTTTCGTTTCGGAACTACATAGGGATTTCATATTCATTTTTTTTAGGTTATTATGTATGGTCGAAAATATTTTTTAATAAATATTGGAGATGATAAATCCCACTATACAATGAAATATCCAAAAATCTTTCTCTCGACAGAGTCACCTTGATTTTTCAGTTCATTTTTGGTACACTTTTCTAAATCTTTTATATACATAATACGAGGGGGATCCAGGAAATAACGACTGTTCACGCATACCCGCCGCGCAACTGACTCCCCTTCCTTGTTTGAAGGTCAACTGGCTTCCTTTACATGTGTTCTCATAATGTTGTGAGTACTGGTTGCAACAAGTCGCCATTGTGCGTTTTGTGTTACTTCAAAATGAACGACGTGATTGATAATCCCGCCGACTGTGAGGTGAGGAGTGTGATTCGATTTTTGAATGCCCGACATTTGAAACCTGCAGAAATTTACCGGCAATTGAAAGAAGTGTATGGTGATACTGTAATGAATGAAAGAAATATGAGAAAATGGTGCGAAATGTTCAACAATGGGCGAACAAATGTCCACGATGAAACTCGGTTGGGAAATCTTTGATCATCCACCCTATAGGCCAGACCTTGCTCCTAGCGATTTTCACCTTTTCACTAAGCTGAAAGACTCTCTGGGTGGTACGCGTTTTGGAAGTGATGAAGAGTTGAAGAAGACAGTGAACACCTGGCTTAATGAACTGGCGGCAGAGGAGTATAACACGGGAATTCTAAAGCTAGTGAACAGATACGACAAATGTTTAAATGTAGGTGGTGATTATGTAGAGAAGTAAAGGAAGCTTCAGTTATGTAACAGACTTTGTTTTTTCAAATAAATATATATTTTTTTTAATTATTACAACAAAACGGTCGTCATTTCCTGGATCCCCCTCGTATATCTGAAAAGACATATATGAAGATAGTATATTATATGTAAGGAAGGGTTGTGTTATGCTTTGGGACCAAATGATACATTAGGGTAAGGATAGTGAAACACAAATTTGGTTTGATTTCGAAATAATAAAAAAATTATGTCCAGAAATATAAGAATATATCATGAAACTGGAAATAAAGTAAAAAGAATATGCAATAAAGTAAAATTAATCATATAAGTACCCTACCCTTGCAAGTAACATATGCGAAAAGTGAGAAATAGGTACCTATTTCTTTATTTTCTTTAATAAATTCGAGCTTAGATACAAGACTAATGTGTGAATATAAACCAATATTTTTAGAATTTTTATCATAAAAGAAAAACATGTCCTCATAGTACGATTAATGTTTTTAAAGTATTTAATATCAAATTCCTTTAATTTTTGCATTCATTTGGTAAGACATAAACTACCGTGTTTTTTTTTTCTGACAACAGGACATAGAAATTTAATATTTCCATAAGAAACCTATGTATAAATAGTACATTATGCAACGAGCCTATAATGATAGTAATTAAGACGCAAGTATGTTTGTTTATGAAACGAGCGCAAGCTCGTTTCATAATTTTCATACGAGTGTCTTAATTACCATTATAGGCAAGTTTCATACGACTTTTTATGCTCGACCATATTTCTAACTTGAAATTATTTAGAAGTATTCATTTTATATTTTGTATCTGACAGAAGATCGGAAGTGACCTTGTTCATAGCTCGTGAATTGTGAGATGTGAGCAGACGCGAAAGTGTTGATTTTTTCCGAGGAACACTAATGTCATTGACCTTGATGTACTGCAGAGAATGTATAACCTGGAAATTGATTTAGAATTGAAAAACGAGATGACAAATTGAATTTATTTGAATATTATTTACAATTAACGCTAATTATTATAGTAACAGAACATAACCTTCTGCGACAGTATTGGATTTCCAGCCTCTGTGACGTTTCCCTCGTCTTTCGATTGCATATCCGAGAATAATCGAAAACCTGAACTTTAATGAATAGGTGTACTTTAATGACATGCATTAAAGGACTGCTACCAGGTGTATAATTACTACATTTCGGCATGGTCGAGCATAAAAGAATTTAAGAAATAACTTAATCATTGGGTCATGCTTAGAAATTAGCAGACTTTGACAATTTGTAAAACAAGAGAACATCAGGCTTTGACTTAGCAACCATAAATTGAATGATGTTCTCTTGTTTTACAAATTACCAAAGCCAGCTAATTTTAAACATGATCCACTGATTAAGTTATTTCTTCATGATATATTCTTATATGAGAATTTCGCCATCCTGTATTGAATATTGTGTAATCAATGACTTTATGTAGTCATTCACGTAGATACTTATTAATGGAGAAATATTAATTAAATTTTATTTTTTTAATAAATAAAAAATTGCAAAATTATTAATCGCTTGTAAAAAAGGCTTAAATTTTTTTTTCACATGAAAACTGAGTTGAGGAATACAAACTGGTCAGATTTTGTTACAAAAAGCTGATAATTTAAACAGTGTTATGGTATGGCGACATCAAAATTGATTTCCCCATTGTTAAAAAAAAATTACTTGTCCTCGAGATACAACATATCCCTAAGTACAAAGATTCGACTAAATACATCCTTCTTGTATAGTTTAAAATTCACAAATTGTTGAGATAAGAAAATAGAGTTACATTGACATGTAGTTAGTAATGTTTCACAGTTCGTGTAGAGAAAGTTAACAAATAAACCAGAGAATTTTTTTTTCTTTCTAATCAGATAACAGACGAGTGTATTACATGAAACATAATCACTGTACATAACTAAATTTCATGTTATGTTTACAATTTTTAACAATCATTACAAATGCAGTTACAAATCTCTGATAAACTTAATAATCAAACTATGTTCTAGAATATCATACAAACAATTAATCTAACGGTGATATCACACTTATGTATGGTCATACGAGATGCGTTGAATACGCGTAATATTTTGATAATCGAACCTGACAGTAGTTACGTTAATAAAAGAAATATCTGTTGTTTGAACATATGTGCTAATGAGTTTCAAAATTACTATAATTTTTATATAATTTCAATGAAATTTCAAATTTATAATTCCATTCATTAAGATTAGATGTGGTGAGATTTTCAGATTTTTTTGGTTGTAAATTTGGGCCATAAAAAATTAATATTCATTTCTAGTTGCTATGTAGCTTAATAATTGTGTGTGTGTGTGTGTGTGTGTGTGTTTTTTTTTTTGCTATCATTTGTGGTTTGAGATAAAAATTATTGCTGAATAATGGTTTTAAATTTTTTCCTAAGGGTATATGTAGGTGAACGACCACAAATATTATCAGAAAATGCAGGCTTTAAATTTCTAAAATTTTATAAGGAAATGAACTGACAATTGGACAAAAATTACAAGGTACCACAACAAGATTTATTAGAACTTAAATATCTGATAATAGTATAAAAAAGGTTACTAATAATATTTTATAGAATTCACTTTTTACTTTAAATTAAATTTTCCAAAATTTGAAAATTTTCACACATACTATTCGTAACTCCACAACCATTAGAGATAGAATTCTAAAATTTTGTGCACTGATTTAACATGCATTTACGCAAAAGGTAGATTACAATAATGCCCATTTCTTTGAAAATAGAAGAATTTATGTCACAAAAGGTTATGTAAATTTTAATATATTTTATATAGGACAAATAAAAAATTAATTGTATTAAAATGGACGAGAATGGATCACATTAGAAATTTTGACATTATGAAAGAACTGTAGATTGAACCGATTATGGAATACCTACAGAAATTGAGACAAAACTGGAAATCACATGTCATCAGAATGCCTCGTTCTAGAATTCCACGCCAAATTTTAAATTACCATCCTGTGGGCAAGAGATCCTTGGGCAGACCGTTCAAGCGTTGAAAAGAGACCGTAACGGGCCACTAGGTCCAATACATGTAAGGATGATGATGATGATTATTATTATTATTAAATTAATAAAATAATAATAATAATAATAATAATAATAATAATAATCCGTGGCACTACAGCCCATGAAGGGCCTAGACCGATCAGCCGGCTGCTGGCCTCACGCCCACATGCCGAAGCAGAGGTGGACGATCATCCAACCAGAACGGAGGTATCGTGTGGTTAGCACGATGATCCCCCCAGCCGTTATTATAGCTGGTATTCGCAACCGGATCTCGCTACCTATCGTAGCTCACCAAGTGCATCACGATGCTGGGTGGGCACCGGTCCCATACACTGGCCGAAATTTCATGAGAAAATTTCTTCCCCCATGAGGAATCGAACCAGCGCGCATTCCGTAACGCGAGTCCTAGGCGGGATGCCTTAGACGCCAACGCCATCGCATGGGACAAATTAATAAAATACATACAATCAAGTCAGAACATTCTGCGAAATTCTTCGCTTACATCACACAATCTAAGGAAATTCTTCGCTTACGTCACACAATCTAAGGCCACATAACGCAACAATGCTGTTGACGCACATCTTATTACGAAATATTACGAGTATGCAATGTATCATGTATGACATAAATAAATAAAGTTTATCCTGAAGAACCTTCAGAAGTAAGACATGCCGCCTTGTAAGGTCTTAAGTAATACGTTAAGAGTAGAGCAGGACCGATCTGTTAGAATTCTCAGACCTTGTCTTCTTCCTCAGTCCTGTTATCACACGAGTCTGGAGCTAGCCTACCCAGCAAACGAGGTCCTGCCAAGTAAATGCCCACCGCTCCAACTGGTGCCGTTATCAGAATAGAGAGCACCGCTATGGTGAGGACTTGCGAAGCCAGCTGTTGCGTCGCGATGTCCGCTTCCTGTTTGCGAGCGAGGTCCAAAGCTACGGGCCCAAGTGCGGCCTGAAAACCGAATAGAAATCCTCAAATATGCATGTCACAAAAAACATTTGATGTAGGGTTCCAAAAAAATATCAGAAAAACGCACGGAATTCTCAGCACTGATTTTAGAAATTGAACTTTGGTGTATATTTTCTACCATGCCTATCCATGTTGTCTTTGAACAGATTAATGCAATATTATTATTGAAAATACTTACTTACTTACAAATGGCTTTTTTAGAAAACCCCCGAGGTTCATTCCCGCCCTCACATACGCCCGCCATCGGTCCCTATCCTGAGCAAGATTAATCCAATCTCTACCATCATATCCCACCTCCCTCAAATCCATTTTAATATTATCCTCCCATCTACGTCTCGGCCTCCCCAAAGGTCTTTTTCCCTCCAGCCTCCCAACTAACACACTATATGATTTCTGGATTCACCCATACGTGCTACATGCGCTGCCCATCTCAAACATCTGTATTTAATGTTCCTAATTATGTCAGGTGAAGAATACAATGCGTGCAGTTCTGTGTTGTGTAACTTTCTCCATTCTCCTGTAACTTCATCCCTCTTAGCCCCAAAATTTTCCTAAGCACTTTATTCTCAAACACCCTTAACCTATGTTCCTCTCTCAGAGTGAGAGTCCAAGTTTCACAACCATGCAGAAGAACCGGTAATATAACTGTTTTATAAATTCTGACTTTCAGATTTTTTGACAGTAGACTAGATGACAAAAGCTTCTCAACCGAATAATAACAGGCATTTCCCATATTTATTCTGCGTTTAATTTCCTCCCAAGTGTCATTTATATTTGTTACTGTTGCTCCCAGGTATTTGAATTTTTCCACCTCTTCAAAGGATAAATCTCCAATTGTTATATTTCCATTTCATACAATATTCTGGTCACGAGACATAATCATATACTTTGTCTTTTCTGGATTTACTTCCAAACCTATCTCTTTACTTGCTTCAAGTAAAATTTCCGTGTTTTCTCTAATCGTTCGTGGATTTTCTCCTAACATATTCACGTCATCCACATAGACAAGCAGCTGATGTAACCCGTTCAATTCCAAACCCTCTCTGTTATCCTGGACTTTCCTAATGGCATACTCTAGAACAAAGTTAAAAAATAAACGTGATAGTACATCTCCTTGCTTTAGCCCGCAGTAAATTGGAAAAACATCCGACAGGAACTGGCCTATATGGACTCTGCTGTACATTTCACTGAGACACATTTTAGTTAATCGAACTAGTTTCTTCGGAATACTTACTTCTATAAGAATATTATATAAATCTTCTCTCTTAACCGAGTCATATGCATTTTTTAAATCTATGAATAACTGATGTACTGTACCCTTATACTCCCATTTTTTCTCCAATATCTGTCGAATACAAAAAATCTGATCAATAGTCGATCTATTACACCTAAAACCACAGTGATGATCCCCAATAATTTCATCTATGCACGGAGTTAATCTTCTCAAAAGAATATTGGACAAAATTTTGTATGATGTCAACAAAAGTGATATTCCTCAAAAGTTAGTCTTGTCCCCCTTCTTAAAAATAGGTACAATTATGAACTCCTTCCATTGTTAGGGTACAATTTCCTTTTCCCAAATAGCAAGTACAAGTTTATAAATTTCGCTAGATAATGCGCTTCCACCCTCTTGTATTAATTATGAATTTACAACTGAAGAAATAAATTAATAAATCAAAGGGGGTTTGGAACCGAGAGTCCTAACCAGATTAAAATGTTCATATATGTTAGCAAAGATAAATAAATCCAGAGGGGCTTGAAAAAGAGCCATTTAATACACGTCCAGTCATTCTCGTCTATTTATTACCACGGCTGCCATTTTACAGTGTTATTACCTGAACAGTAGCTTTTGGGAACCAGGCAACAGCAACAAACAGCATCTCCTTGAAGTTCAGAGTACCACCTAGGGTTGCCAAGCAACTTGCCAGGAGACGGAACTGAAACAAGAAGATTTTTAAAAATATCCATACCTACAATTATAATCATTAAGCTTGTGTATTAATTGTTTTTTCAAAATCGTTCTTTATTTGCACGGAGTAAAATGTTTGGTATACACTTGAAAAGCATTTAATTTGCTTAATGAATAAAATGTTATAAAATTTAAATTTAACAATGTCATCCATTTTTTCCTTCATTTTGGTGATAGAGTCACAATGTGTATTGTAGAAAATTCTGTGTTTCTAACACGATCTGGTGATACATTAAAAGAGGTAAAGGTATCCCC
The DNA here is from genome assembly GCF_040183065.1 of Periplaneta americana. Lineage (NCBI taxonomy): Eukaryota > Metazoa > Arthropoda > Insecta > Blattodea > Blattidae > Periplaneta > Periplaneta americana. Next base: position 158,042,956 of record NC_091128.1, on the reverse strand, counting down.
GTAACATGCCATGAAGGCACTTGGGGGGCACGGAAGTAGAGCCCCATGCTTTCCATGACCTCGGCACTAGAATGAGGTGGTGTGGTCGGCACCACGCTCTGACCCCCTTTTACCCCCGGGAAAGACCCGGTACTCAATTTTATTAGGAGGCTGAGAGAACCTCGGGGCCGTTTTGAAAGTTTGGCAATGAAAAAATATCCTGTCACCACCTGGGATCGAACCCCGGACCTTCCAGTCCGTAGCCAGTTGCTCTACCAACTGAGCTACCTGGCCATTGATACATTAAGAATAGTATAATCGTACTCACTTCGCAATACTTAATAATAATAATAATAATAATAATAATAATAATAATAATAATAATAATAATATGATGATGATGATGATGATAATAATAATAATAATAATAATAATAATAATGGCAGTAAAAAATCTCTTCTGCCATAGTTGTGGGCCTGGGAACAATAGTGGTCTCTTCACGTACTTAAGAAGTTCGAAAACTCAATAATGTATAGCTTAAATTCCAAAGTTGTCTTTTACGTTGTGTGTTAATGTGTGAAGACTGGTATATGTACATGAACGACCACAAATATTATCAGAAAATGCAGGCTTTAAATTTCTAAAATTTTATAAGGAAATGAACTCACAATTGGACAGAAATTACAAGGTACCGCAACAAGACTTATTAGAACTTAAATATCTGATTAAAGTATAAAAAAGGTTACTAGTAATATTTTTTAGAATTCACTTTTTACTTTAAATTAAATTTTCCAACATTTGAAAATTTTCACACATATTATTTCATAACTCCACAACCATTCTGAAATTTTGTACACTGATTTAACATGCATTTATGCAAAAGGTAGACTACAATAATGCCCATATCTTTGAAAATAGAAAAATTAGGTCACAAAACATTATGTAAATTTTAATATATTTTATATAGAACAAATAAAAAATTGATTGTATTAAAATAAACAACTCTACATGTCTGAAAGTAGTCTACTTTTCAGAAATAAGTGTTTATTATATGCAGGAAAAATATTAAAGATGTCAGAGAGACCATAACAATGTTATTGTTACCAAATGATGTAACAGGAGAATTCTTTTGTTTTTTTCATACTTTGATAAAACTGGTTTGAAAGATATTATTAGTAACCTTTCTTATACTTTTATCAGATATTTAAGTTCTAATAAGTCTTGTTGTGGTACCTTGTAATTTTTGTCCAATTGTGAGTTAATTATCTTATAAAATTTTAGAAATTTAGAGCCTGCATTTTCTGATAATATTTGTGGTCATTCACGTACATATACCGTTAAACTGTTTTTGAGAAACGCCTAAGGGCTTCAATTTATGTTTAAAATAAAAAGGTTACCACATCTATGTAACAGTGTGCTATATACAACATTAACTGCCTAGCTTTACCACTCTCAGATTCACAGTTATTAATAAATGAGTAAAAAGCAGTCCACAATTAAAGAGAAAATAGTGTAACAAAACAAAACTATAGTTCTACTCAATAGGCCAGATCTTCATTTTTTATGAACGAAATGAAACCTTATTACCATAATTATATTGGGAAGTAAATTAAGATTCTGCATAATATGATAAAGAATTGAGATACATCTGTTTAAAAATACATAAAACTAGTGGCTTGTGCAGCAAATGCTGCAGTTCATTAGACGTTCAAATAAACATTTTTCAGATTTATTTTCAGTGAAGAATAGCAGACATTCTGAAAGTTATTTGCTTCCATAATAATGAAAGATACTCTCTCTCGAGCCAATACTGAAGAGAACCACGCATATAAATATCTACACCACACCGCCATTAAATATATGAAAAAGACCCAACCCCACTTGATTAATAACTATAAAAATATTTGATTTTAATAATATTATTATCTTACGTAAGTTTTATAACTTTTAGTAACGTATACTATATATACTATACAGCCGCCACTCAGTAAAATATAGAAATCAAAATCTAATTTAAGTTATTCTCTACATTTACTTACATAACCCCAAAACGTTTCACTTTCATATCATCAATATAGCATTAATATGTATAATTAATGAAAAACAGTCACATCATGGCATTAACTATAATAATATTTCATTTCTAATAGTAATAATGTCATCAAACCACCTCAAGTTTTGTAGTTTTTAATATCCAATACACAGCTGTACCCAGAAAATTACACACCGCAGAATCGAACCTATAAATTATTTTTAGTAAGCTAAGTTTTTAATAACCAATTTAATTTGAGCTCTAAATATGTCAGCATTCTTGCAGATCATGGTCTTCGTGTAATATTGTTTACTGTAGTGTGTGTTTTGTTTTATTCTGAAATGCAACACGGCCGAACTTGATGCTTGCTTCGCTTCTCCTGAATGCAATTAGCTAGTTCTGAAAACTGACGACAGATGTATTTTGGGAAATAGGAAAATTATGTAGGAAAATTGACATTTCACTGAAAAGTACTATTTTTCCGAAAAACTTTGGGTTCCAAGCTTCAAAATGAGGGGTCATTTATTAAAATCCGTTCAGCCGTTTTCCCGTAATTTCCATTACCAGTTCAAAGTATATATATAGATCATTAATTAAACTAGTACTCGTACTTAAAGTATAAAAATTGTACTGACTAAACTTAATGCCACACTGACCACAAGGCCTACAGCCAGAACACAGAGTCCGTAGAGAACTGTATCAGCTTGGAGTTGCGAGAGATCTATCTCTGTGCCAATCAAGCCAAATAGCACAGGCTGGAACACCTTCCACACCACACTGTAGATATCTGCCACCGGGTTCTGCCAACAGAAACAGTGACACAAAATTAAAGTTAGAATTACTGTACGTACAATATATCCAAATTGATTCAATAGAAAAGGTCCAACGCAAGGCAGCAAAATATGTCAAAATGGGAAAGGGACATGGTGAAGAGATAGTAAAAGACTTAGGGTGGGAATCTCTCAAATCAAGGCGACGAAAAACCAGACTCACCGCATTGTTTAAGGCACAAATGGGACACAAAGCATGGACCGATATCAATGCTAGATTAGCAACACCATCATACTTAGGAAGGGCTGATCATATTAGGAAGTTTAAATGTAGAAAACAAAGAACGGACATGGCAAAATTTTCCTTTGTTAACCGCACAATAGTAGACTGGAACAGCTTACCTGCGGCAATCTTTCAGGGTCGTCCTCTCAAAATCAATAGATTTAAGGAAAGGTTGAGAAGATTAGACTGAAAATGTAATTGTAGGTGCAGTGTAATTATCTAAGTTGTGTCATGTAATTAATTAAGTTGATATGTAATTAATTAAGGTGATATGTAATTAATTAAGATAATATGTAAAGTAGTTTATATGTAAATAAATTAAGGTGATATGTAATTAAGATGGTATGTAATTAAATTGATTTGTAATTAATTAAGGTGATATGTAATTACTTAAATTGGTAATAGTTGGGTGAAATAGAAGTACTTATAAGTTAGGTCAACTTTTGCTTATTGTAGGCGTTATTATAGAATAGTTTTTATTTATAGTCCTAGGTTTATTGCATCTATTTATTTATAGTTAGAAATACATTTAGGTTTTCTTTTTCTTTTATTGCTTTAATTATTATTGAATTATACTGGTATTATTGTATATTATACATCACTGCCACCGGGTGTATACCCAATTGTAGTGTTAATAAATACGTTGGTGTAGTGTTAGTTGGGAGACCAGGGGGAAAAAGGCCTTTGGGGAGGCCGAGACGTAGATGGGAGGATAATATTAAAATGGATTTGAGGATGGTGGGATATGATAGTAGAGACTGGATTAATCTTGCTCAGGATAGGGACCGATGGCGGGCTTATGTGAGGGCGGCAATGAACCTGCAGGTTTCTTAAAAGCCATAAGTAAGTAAGTATTGTTTTTGTTAACTAATGCTGAGTTCTTGGCAAAAAAGCCATTAACCAGCTTGCTGTACTATATTTTTCACACTCAGTGGGTTTAGAGGAAAGGACTGGACATTGCTGAAGATGATTCTGATCCATTTCTTCCTGAAGACTGCACAATGAACAAAGTGATGAAGAAATAATTCCTAATTTGTTCAAGTGTTTGACAGTCATGCCCTGTGAGTAATGGAAAGGATGCAACTGCACTTTTCCTTGGATACTCAGGAATCATATTCCTACAGAATAGAAGGCGTGAGAAATTAGGTACTTCTTTAATTTGGCCTTAAATAATCTTATGTTTTGAGTTTCATTTTTTATATCGATAGGGAGGCTATTAAAAAATTTTACTGCCATATAACGCACTCCTTTCTGATTGCATGGTAGACTCGCCGATGGAGTATGAAAGTCATTTTTGACGAGTATTTATGCTATGAACTGTTGAATTAGTTACAAAGTTTTCACGATTATATACGAGGAATTTTATTAATGAAAAAATATACTGACAAGCCATGGGCATTACTTGTAGTTTTTTTTTTTAAATAGTCCTAAAAGATTTCCTAGATTTGGCACCTACTAATATTGTAATTACTCTTTTTTATAGTAGGAATATACTGTTACTATTTGTGGAATTTCCCCAGAATATTATTCCAAAACTCATTACCGAGTGGAAGTATGCAAAGCATATTGTTTTTAAGGTATTGATATAAACTATCTTTTGCATACATCTAATAGCAGAACATGCTCAATTTAGTTTGGGGGTAATTTCTTTAATATGATTTTTCCAATTTAACACATTATCGATTTTCAAACCAAGAAATTTGGTTGTTGTTGTTCCTAATAGGGACCTACTGTTAATTATTGCGCTTGAAATTTGCGAGGTTGAATTTGGACAGGATTTAAATTGGATTATGATAGTTTTGTTAAAATTTAGTACTAATTTATTGACTGAGAATCAGTCACATATTTTGAAGGGAATTTCCTCTGTTGAAGATTGAAATGTGTTGGATATGTCCCCTTTTGGATGCAAGCTCCAAATTCATTCATTGTATTCCATAGATTATAGCTTTAAGATGTGGAACAAGTCTAAAGTTATACAAAATAAAGTGTAGTACATAGCAAGCATATTAATTAAATTTACAAGCATATCAATCCATCAGTTGAGTAGAAGACATGAGTATGGAAAAACTAAGAAGCAGTAATAGAGGAATGTCGTATGACTCACAAAAGTGCTGCTCCATCCTTGGCTCTTCCAGCCGTAACAGGCCACGAAAGCAGCTACGATGCATGCAAGAGGGCCAGCACCAGCGTAGTTGGCAAGACTGCTGCCTAACACAGCAAAGAGACCACCACCTCCTATCAGGAAGGTCCGAACTCCAACAACCCATTTCTGCAGAACATAATATTATCATGGAGGTTAAACATTTCGTACAGTTTAAGAAATAACTTAACAAGGATGGACAACACTGGAACTCACTTATCATACCTTTAGGGTAGTCACCCATGATTAAAAAAATTAAGGAGTGTCTACAGCAAACAAAATGTTATACAATTTTGTAAATTACTGTAGAAAGTCATAGTGTAATCCTTTCACACACAGATTAAAATATACCACTGAAAATTATGAATATAAACAGTTTACTGAATCGTGAACTAAAATATTTTGTAAATTATTGTAGGAATTTATAGTGTAATCCTTTCACACAGAGATTAAAATATACCACTGAAAATTATGAATATAAACAGTTTACTGAATCGTGAACTAAACAATTTTGTAAATTATTGTAGGAATTTATAGTGTAATCCTTTCACACAGAGATTAAAATATACCACTGAAAATTATGACTATAAACAGTTTACTGAATCGTGAACTAAAATATTTTGTAAATTATTGTAGGAATTTATAGTGTAATCCTTTCACACAGAGATTAAAATATACCACTGAAAATTATGAATATAAACAGTTTACTGAATCGTGAACTAAAATATTTTGTAAATTATTGTAGGAATTTATAGTGTAATCCTTTCACACAGAGATTAAAATATACCACTGAAAATTATGAATATAAACAGTTTACTGAATCGTGAACTAAAATATTTTGTAAATTATTGTAGGAATTTATAATGTAATCCTTTCACACAGAGATTAAAATATACCACTGAAAATTATGAATATAAACAGTTTACTGAATCGTGAACTAAAAAATTTTGTAAATTATTGTAGGAATTTATAATGTAATCCTTTCACACAGAGATTAAAATATACCACTGCAAATTATGAATATAAACAGTTTACTGAATCGTGAACTAAACAATTTTGTAAATTATTGTAGGAATTTATAGTGTAATCCTTTCACACAGAGATTAAAATATACCACTGAAAATTATGAATATAAACAGTAATTTTGTAAATTATTGTAGGGATTTATAGTGTAATCCTTTCACACAGAGATTAAAATATACCACTGAAAATTATGAATATAAACAGTTTACTGAATCGTGAATTAAAATATTTTGTAAATTATTGTAGGAATTTATAGTGTAATCCTTTCACACAGAGATTAAAATATACCACTGAAAATTATGAATATAAACAGTTTACTGAATCGTGAACTAAAATATTTTGTAAATTATTGTAGGAATTTATAGTGTAATCCTTTCACACAGAGATTAAAATATACCACTGAAAATTATGAATATAAACAGTTTACTGAATCGTGAACTAAAATATTTTGTAAATTATTGTAGGAATTTATAATGTAATCCTTTCACACAGAGATTAAAATATACCACTGAAAATTATGAATATAAACAGTTTACTGAATCGTGAACTAAAAAATTTTGTAAATTATTGTAGGAATTTATAATGTAATCCTTTCACACAGAGATTAAAATATACCACTGCAAATTATGAATATAAACAGTTTACTGAATCGTGAACTAAAAAATTTTGTAAATTATTGTAGGAATTTATAATGTAATCCTTTCACACAGAGATTAAAATATACCACTGCAAATTATGAATATAAACAGTCTACTGAATCATGAACTAAAAAATTATGTAAATTATTGTAGGAATTTATAATGTAATCCTTTCACACAGAGATTAAAATATACCACTGCAAATTATGAATATAAACAGTTTACTGAATCGTGAACTAAATTACTCTATAATATGTGCATATCGTTTTAAATTACGATTTTAGTGGTTCAGACGCTGTATATGAAGGTAATAATTTATAATGTTTGTGATAGTGGAAGGGAAGGTAAAATGTTTACTTACGTCATCTTTATGAGGAATGAATATCAACAAAATCCCCCATCCTATTCCAAAACTGAGTCCAATTGCCACTTCTATAGGACCATGCACCAGCTGTTCTACCATATTACCACCTGCAATAGAAAAATCCTGTTCATACTAATGTTAGGTTATTACGAAAAGCATTTCAAATCATCATCATCGTCCTTGCAGGTATTAGGCCTAGTGGCCTGTTACGGTCTCCGTCCATCTTTTCAGGAGGCGTCCCAAAGATCATCTTCCATGTGGTATATAGCAGAGAATTTGTCTTGGGATTCTGGAATTGTCCATCCAATTGACATGGTTAAGTCATTTTTGTCTATAGTGGTTGAGATGTTCATAAATAGGTGTAATTTTCAATTCTTTTGTGATTAGTTCATTCCTTTTGTGGTCGAGGAAACTGTAGCCGGCAGTCCTCCTCAGAAATCTCATTTCCGCAGTTGTTAGGCGTTGAACATCTGAGTTTCGGACAGTCCAGGCCTCACTACCATACACGAGGACAGGTCTTGCTAGAACTTTATATGCTTTTAACCTGGTATGTTTTTGGGTTTTCGTGGTTGTGAAAACCTGGTTGATGGTTCTTAAGGCTCCATTAAAATGTTGAATATTTTCAGATATATCAGTAACAGGTAAATATGTGAAATTATAACCTAAATATTTAAATGAGTTTACCTGTTCTAACGTATGGGTTCCAATGCAAATTTTACTTCTAACTGACTATTTACCTTGGAACGCCATAATTTTTTGTTTTTTTGGGGAAATTTTCATATTGAAATTTTGTGCTGTTATATTCAGGTGATGTATTGAGTATTGCAGCTCGTCTTCATTTGTAGCAAAAAGAACCTGATCGTCAGCATTTAATAATGTGTCTAGAGTACAATTTCGGAAGAGCGGGATGTTTCCATGAATTGTTAGTCGCCAATGGCTCATTTCAAATTGTATGATTAATTAAAACAGTATTCCAAAAACGTTTCAAAGGAATTAAATTATTGTAAAATGCGATGAATTACACATCTACAGTTTGGTTAAATGCTTCGATGACAGATTCTGCTTGTTCCTATTCGTTATTTCTGCATATCGTAATGAGGGTTATGACTGAAATTTTTAACTTTTATATTTTTGAAGCAATCTTGTTCAAATTTGTATCATAAATAGGCTACTCACACAGTTAACATACCATAATACCAAATTTGAACTTCATAGACCAAACAGGTTTATATTTACTAGTATTAATTATTTTATTGTTTTTGTATCGTCATATAATAATGCTCCTTGAGTTGCAATTTTTATTTTTTTCTACTGAAATTTCATCAGTACTTAGTCACTACAAGCTTAGACAATTGAAGCGTCGGCTGGAACAGCGTTATAAGTTACATTTGGTAAAATTTACAGGAGCTGCAAAAATGTGTACGCATTCAACGTTGTTCTTATGGGGGTAGCAAACTTTTCAGTGGACAAATTTCAAGTACTGCATTGATGGACAGTTGCAAGACAAGGAGTATAGCAAGGTAACATGACATACAACATTATTACACGAAAACACGCTGAATGAAAATTTTGTAACTTACAACATTGTTCCAGCCGATGCTTCAATTAACAATTTCTCTGCTTTTGTTGTGTGATTAATACATTTATAGCAACAATCGTTTTAAATTTGAATATTTTACTTTTTTAGCATGTGAACAATTCACCAATATATGATTCACACTAAAAACCCAGAAAAAATTCAATCATTCACATAAATATGGGTATATCCAGAAAGTCTGAAGTGACACGAGCTTTCTTAACAAAAAAAAATGCAAAGCTTACAAACATAACACCATGTACTAACCTTAGCTTACCCTTGCACTATAAATGTTACCCCATATGGGCTTTAAGAATGGCAGTAGGAAAAACTGGTAACATAACTGTTTTATAAGTTCTAACTTTCAGATTTTTTGGAAGCAGACTGGATGACAAAAGCTTCTCAACCGAATAATAACAGACATTTCCCAAATTTATTCTGCGTTTAATTTCCTCCCGGGTATCATTTATATTTGTTACTGTTGCTCCAATATATTTGAATTTTTCCACCTTTTCGAAGGATAAATTTCTAATTTTTATATTTCTATTTCGTACTATGTTCTGGTCTCGAGACATAATCATATACTTTGTCTTCTCAGGATTTACTTCCAAACCTATCTCTTCACTTGTTTCAAGTAAAATTCCCGTGTTTTCCCTAATCGTTCGTGGATTTTCTCCTAACATATTCACGTCATCCGCATATACAAGCAGCTGATGTAACCCGTTCAATTCCAAACCCTCTCTGTTATCCTGAAGTTTCTTAATGGTATATTCTAGAGCGAAGTTAAAAAGTAAAGGTGATAGTGCATCTCCTTGCTTTAGCCCACAGTGAATTGGAAAAGCATCTGACAGAAACTGGCCTACACGGACTCTGCTGTATGTTTCACTGAGACACATTTCAATTAATCGAACTAGTTTCTTGTGGAATACCAAATACAATAAGAATATCATATAAAACTTCTCTCTTAACCATTGGTTCCAGGCAGGGATAAGGTATATTCTACAATTTTAGTAACATTTCTGAGTGATAAATGTTGATAGGAGAAATGCTGGAACATTTCTGTCCATCTCATATGAATTCCTTTCTTCTATCTGTTTCATTCAATGACTTTGTCTGTACCATCAAATTATTTCACATAAACATATTCATTGAACATGACTTTGTTGTCAATGTTCGAGTCGCCAGAAACGTTTGTAATTGACTTATAATATCTATGTACATTTCAAAATCATTAAAATTTGAGGCATTATTCAGCAATATTCTTTTCTTGCATTTTCCAACATATGGAACAAATATGCATTCCACCGAGGACTGTCGGGACACAAGGACTGGAAATGGAACTGTCCCATTCAAAACAAGACATCTGGTGACATCAAATATGAGTGTGTTGACTACCTTCTGTGAAGATCAGTCCAAGGACGACTCCGAAACCAGAAATAGCTGCGATGTCATCAATACTGGACGCTGCTATGACGAGTGTTGAAATCCCTTTGTCTTCGCCGTATCCTTTCTCCTGAAGACCAAGGAGTGATGGCACTACAACAGCTGGAGACACTGCTGCCAAAACGAACCTATAATAATAATAATAATAATAATAATAATAATAATAATAATAATAATAATAATAATAATAATAATAAATATGATGATGATGATGATAATAAATCTGGGAACATTAAAAGCCTAAATTAACAACACTGACTACAGAAACAAATGGCTATAACGTGTCCAACAAATAAGCTTTCCTGTGACATTTACCTGATGTTTTCAATATATAAAAATTTGTACTAAACATACATGGTGTTGTTAAAATATATGTTTTTGTCACCTTTGTACACCTGAATAATGTGCACTGCCATAATACTACTAGATTTATTTTCAACAACTTTTATTTATAACAATTTATGGTCAAACTAAAAATTATATTCTGAATATGTAGATAAGACTTTCCTATGTTAAATTCTAACGTATCTTGTTTACATGTTTCGACCTATTTATGGGTCATCCTCAGAACTGTTCGTTGTTGGTCTTGGCGCCTCTTGTTTTGTTTCCAGTGAGGGTGTGTTCATGTGGTATAGTGTAGAGTCAAAGAGTGTGTGTGTTCTGAAATTGAGTTGTGTGTTGAGAATTTCGTTGGGGTGTGTTTTCGTGTGTCTGTATATTTTATATTGTTCTAGTGTGTTTAGTTTCTGGCTTTTTGGTTGGATGTGTAGTATTTCCATGTCTGTGTTGATGTCTCTTTAGGTGTGGTTGGCATTTGTGATGTGTTCTTCATATGTGGAAGTGTTATGTAGTTTTGTTATGGCTCTGATGTGTTCTTTGTAACGTGTTTGAAATGATCTGCCTGTCTATCCTATGTAGAAGTTGTTGCAGGTGTTACATTTGAGTTTATACACGCCTGTGTGGTTGTATTTGTTTGTTTGTGTTGTGTGTTGAGAGGTTTTTGTAGAGTGTTATTTGTTCTGTTTGCGATGTTGTAGTTTAATTTCTTGAATGAGGTTGCAATCTTGTGTGTGCTTTTGTTTTCGTATGTTAGTGTGATGTATTTTTTGTGTTCTTGTGTTTGTGTTGTATTCTTATGTTTTTTGTGATTATGTTTTGTCTTTCGTATTATGTTGTCTATTATGTTAGGGTTGTATCCGTTTTCTTGTGCTATGTATTTGATTGTGTTTAGCTCTTCTTTGTAATCCTGTTGGTTCATTGGTATGTTGAGTAGTCTGTGTACCATTGTACTGAATGCAGCTTGTTTGTGTTGTGTTGGGTGGTTGGATGTGTTGTGTATGTGTGTTGTTGTTGTTGTTGTTGTTGTCGTTGTGGGTTTTCTGTTTACTTTGAATGTGTGTTTGTTGCCTACTTTTGTTATTGTGATGTCTAGAAAATTTATGGATTTGTTGTTTTCAATTTCTAATCTACATTATACCACACGAACACACCCACACAGGAAACAACGACCAGTTCAGAGGATGACCCATAAATAGGTCGAAACATGTAAACAAGGTACGTTAAAATTTAACACAAGAAAGTCTTATCTACATATTCCGAAGTGATACAGTGTTAAAAGTTTGTAATCAAGATGTATAAAAATTATAGTGTAAAGAATACAGTATATCATACTCCTGCAGTCTGTACAATGTTAATATCTAGTAAGTATATTTACTCGGTGCATGAGAGAAGCCAGGAAAATACGATAAAAGAGAAAAAAATACAATAAAATTGGAGAAACAGAGAAGAGTTGGCGACTATAATCAACGCCATCAAAATAGAAATTGGTTTTAATTATGACTGACATTATGGAAGTGGAAACTGTTGAGAAATTAGTCATATTCTTGCTACTAAACTAAAATTGCCTGGAAAATAAACTAAAAATAAAGCATAATCACAATTGAAAAATATATTAAGTCATGCAGGATAAATGTTTCTTCTAAAGAACTACCGATATCAGAAAAAAAAAGAGTGCAGAAGTGAAAAAAGCTGTTTACGTTGAAGCAGACATTATAAGTCACGGTTACTGACCCCAGCAGTATGCCCCAGAACCAAGGGAAGCCGAGCACGAAATGGGAGACCACCGCGTCTGTGGCTGCCTCCACCAGGCAGGGGATGAAGGCCAGCCTCACCACAACGAAGCTGAGTCTGCGGAGGGCGGCAGCGTCCAGACCAAGACCAGCTTTGATCAGGATCACCACCATGGCTACCAGCCTGCAACACATGACATGATGATTATTTACAAAGAGCTTAATTTTAGCGTCACCAAATAACCAAGCCACACAACTTCAAAATCCCTACAAAGAAAAGTGAAATGAAGACTAGTTTAGTTTAGTTTAATTTAGAACATAGAATTCAATTAACGCCAACAATAACATTTTTATATTTCATAATACAGTGAAACTTCCCAATAAAGGACACTGCTGGGGAAAAGTTAAATGTCCGTTATTGAGAAGTGTCCGCTATTTAGAAAATCGTTAGTATGTACTGTATAGGCTACAGCATATTAAAATTTCTCATACATATTCAACACTATATTTTACAGTACAGTACAGTAGACGGTGAGATTGTTTACAGTATTCATCCAGAGAGAAATCCCAGATACAGGCATCTTATTTGCTCTAGCACGGCAGAACCATTCATGTGTTAAATTGTCAATGGTAAGCCCCTCAGTTTTAGGAAAAGCTCTTTTTGTATTCTTATTTGCATTATCAGTGTATGATTTTAAAATAACATCCTTGTTTTTCAAAATTTCACTAACCTGAGTTTTTCCCACATTAAACTTTGTGGCCAGCTCACAAACACTTAATTTCTCCTTCTCACTATGCTTTACAATATCCACTTTCTCTTTTAGTGACAAACTTTTACGTTTTTGTGACATGTTTAATATGACTGTACTTCCGAACACTCAAACTAAGAAAGTACGGACTGCTCACGTGCAGTATCACAACTAACAACTGTGCTGCTTACCTTCAATAAAGTACAAGAACGTTCAAACGCACGATAATGATTGTTGCAAAGAATTCCGTTTAATTTACAACCATCTTTTTCTTTTTTTTTTCTTTCCCGCTGTCCGTTATTTGGAAGTTTTAATTGTTGTTGGGAGATACATTTCAGTGTCCGTTATTGAGAATGTCCGCTATTTGGAAGAATTTTATCATAAGGGCCAATGTTATTTTGCAGGGGAATTTTAAAATGTCCGCTATTGAGAAGTGTCCGTTAAGGGAAGTTTCACTGTATTTTAGTAAAATTTTCATATTACATCAAAATCTTTTTTTTTTTTTTTTTTGCACGATTCTTTTCTCCTCCATTGATATTTCTACAAATAGGGGCAAAGGAGCGTAGGCCGACAGAAAAAAAGATGGGCAGACGATCTGAAACTTGGATCCAACTGGACGACAACAGCCAGGACCGCCGAGAGTGGAGACTACTGATTGATGCAGCATCAAAAGAATGAGGATCTTTCCTGAACTGGCTACACAGGAATGCCAGAATAGCCACCTTGCCAGCCAAGAGGCCCTTGCCCTACAGGAATTCTACTGGCTAATTCTAATTCTAATATTGTGCTGTTCCTACTGATCATGAACAGCTACTGTTTATGGTCAAAACTTGCGAATCCTGCCCCGTAGTAATGTGCCGTTTTATTTCGGCACACTACTTTTTATTTTTCTTTTCCTTTCTTTCTTTCCTTTCTATTCTTATTATGTTATTTTTAGTGTTAGTTTACCTTACTCTTCATAGATGGCTTTACTTCTCCATTTTCAGTCTTACTTCCTTCTTTAGATAACTTGTTTCCTTTCTTCCATTATAGCTCTATTATTCCTCACGTATAAGGAGCGAACCTTAGGGATCACGTGATTTGAGTTTGATTTATGATTGGTTATTTTGAGGGCGCATTAACATACTATTTGACTTTGGGGGAGCATCGATTTTTAGAGTTCAGTCTGGAGGAACGACTCGTGGAGGAAGGTCTGGGGACAGCTGGGTTAGCTGTGAGTTGGTGTTGTGGCTATTCGCGATGGGATCGCGGGTAACTAGCTGTGATGCGACGGCAGAGCAGCCAGGTGTCGAACGGGGTTCGTGATTTATAGCCCATTATAGTGGTCTCCAGTCTGTGGAGCGGTGTACGGAGTGAGAATGGAAATATGAGAGTGGAAGAGAGAGGTCATTGTTGTGCTGGATGCGAGATCGATTCAGCAGGATTGTAACAGGTTTTTGGTATGATGACAGAGTTGGTTATGTGTGAATTATAGTTACAGTCTGGCATCTTAAAGAGTGAGGAATTAGTACTTGGCTTTCCTCAAACGGGGCTATATTAATTATAGTGGATTTGGTAACCTAGGGTTATTCAGTGGCAGACTAGCTAGGGCTTGTCAAATTAATTACTCGTGTTTTCAGTTAGGGAAAACAGATGGCATTACTAGTCCATGATTTGATGAATGCCACGTCAGTGGACGGAAATTATCAACAAATTTACTTGAAGGGTGAATTATGAGTGATTGCACGTTTTTGTGGGACATTGGTTCATAGCTATTTTTATTACTGGTTGTTAATAAATGTTCTTGAAGTGAGTTTAAGTTTACATTAAGTGTTTTCTTGTATCACCTTGTCAAAGAGATTGTCATCCCGATCATAACGTTCTACGGCAGGCTAAGCTTTTTATCATCATCATCGACGCTACAGCCCAATTTGAGCCTCGGCCTCCCTTAGAACTCTCTTCCATGTATCTCTGTCCCTGGCAACCAACCACCATCCTTTAATTTCCACTTTCTTTAGATCCTCTAACACTCCATCCATCCATCCATCGCAGTCTTGGTCGTCCTACACTCCTTTTTCTTTCAAATTTATTCCCCATAACTTTCTTGGGTATCTCATGATCTGCCATCCTTTGCACATGTCCTGCCCATCGTAATCTTGATATTTCAATGACTGTAACCACATCAGAGGACTTATATAGTTGGTAAAGTTCAAAGTTATATCTTATTCGCCATTCTCCATTATCACATATTGGGCCATATATCTTCCTTAGAATTTTGGTTTCAAAGGATCTCAATCTTGACATATGAGTCTTTGAGAGAGGGTAAGCTTTTACTTTGTAGTATTGTTTGTTCGATACTTATTTTTAACAACTAATCAGAGTACACAATACCAGGCCGTTTCAGTAAGAAATTAATTAAAAAGTAAAGAGGAAGCATAACTTGCCTTAGGGTGGACACAGCTGTCAAGTACCCGCCTGTCATGTGGAAGAAGCCCACATTCCGCAGCAGGATGCCTGTTATAAGCATGCCGAGCAGAGGCGGTAGACGTATTAAAGAGATGAGCCAGCCGGCGAAGTAGGCGAGGATGAAGAGAGTGGCGAGGGCAAACACCTTGCCTTGCGGGAGCACAACGTCCTGGAATATCGTGTACAGCACTCCCCAGGACAGCAGGAAAACGAGCACCATCGTCGCTATCTTCAAGGGAAGGTTGAACTCCGGGCATAAACTCGCAGGAGATAATTTCTCCGCTATCCCCTTGAATGCAGACGATCTACAACACACAGATCAATAAATTATACAGTTATCGAACACATTTCAAAGAATATCTTTATCGCTATGGTGATGTGGTTGTACATTTTCAATGCATGAATGAATAATATCATACGAGTTCTGTCCGGAAAGTATCCAGCCATTTTGAATATGTCTAGAATCAGTTGCATAAGCCTTGATGTAACTCAGCAGCTAATCAGAGGAGACCTTACTGTGCATGTGTGAATTATTTTCATATGATCAACTCTTCTAATGGTATGAAAGGGTCTGTCATTAACTCTGTTATGGTTTGTAATGTGACAATGCAAATACGATAGACAGAACCACCTTGTAGAGGACAGGTCAAGAAACAAAACATGATGGACTTAATACATACAAATAATAAATGATGTTAATTAATGCTGAGTTCTTGGCAATTCACTTACTTACAAATAACTTTTAAGGAACCCGGAGGTTCATTGCCACTCTCACATAAGCCCGCCATCGGTCTCTATCCTGAGCAAGATTAATCCAGTCCCTATCATCATATCCCACCTCCCTCAAATCCATTTTAATATTATCCTCCCATTTACGTCTCGGCCTCCCCAAAGATCTTTTTCCTTATGGTCTCCCAACTAACACTCTATATGCATTTCTGTATTCGCCCATACGTGCTACACGCCCTGCCCATCTCAAACGTCTGGATTTAATGTTCCTAATTATGTCAGGTGAAGCATACAATGCGTGCAGTTCTGCGTTGTGTAACTTCCTCCATTCTCCTGTAACTTCATCCCTCTTAGCCCCAAATATTTCCCTAAGCACCTTATTCTCGAACACTCTTAACCTCTGTTTCTCTCTCAAAGTGAGAGTCCAAGTTTCACAACCATACATAACAACCGGTAATATAACTGTTTTATAAATTCTATCTTTCAGTTTTTTGACAGCATACTGGATGACAAAAGCTTCTCAACCGAATAATAACAAGCATTTCCCATATTTATTATGCGTTTAATTTCCTCTATGTCATTTATGTTTGTTACCGGTACTGTTGTTCCAAGATATTTGAATATTTTCACCTTTTCAAAGGATAAATTTTCAATTTTTATATTTCCATTTCGTACAATATTCTGGTCACGAGACATAATCATATTGCTCTCCAATATTTCTCGCACACAGTGGGTTTAGAGGAAAGGACTGGAGTCGCTGAAGATGAATCTACAAATAAATAATAAATGCAAATACTAAATGTTAGTGGTCGTCATTTTAAGAACCTGTTGTGAGGTACAAATTCGTACGTTAACTGAGATTTAAAAATTTTACGAAAATAATTTTAAAATTTAAATAAACGTAATTAATAAATGTAGACAATATGGAAAACAGTAAGCAATAGCGATAAACTGTTTAAATTCATATCTCCTTAATCTGACTTCGCAGATCCCAGGTTCCGTATCTAAAAACGTTCTGCACAGCATCTTCTATTTCCTGTGTAATTTGTACACACTTCTACTGAACCACCTGTACAATAATTTATGCCTTGAACATATATTGATTTCTTAGACTCATTTCGGTTGCTTAAATGTTTTGTTGACATGTTCTTTAGTTCATGATTACTGTATAAGCAACACAATAGATAACAAGCATAACTACTTGCCTTTTCTTGGTATCACAGTTGAGGTCTGATGCTTCATTTGCAGTGGAAGTGACGCATATCACAGGTTTATCATTGGGTTTAGAGAGCTCTGAAAGTAAAATAATCACACTTTATTATGTTAGTAATCATATTTCTTGTATATGGCACAACAGAGATTGTATACGCCGATTTCTTCGAAATATAAGGGGGGGGGGGGATGACAAGATTCTGCACAAAAGTCCGAGAATATTTCAGTTTTATTGATCTTCCTGAAAAATTTCCTTACCGGTATATATTTTACAGAAAATAACATCATCTAATTTTTCATATAATACAAATGGAAATTGCTTAAACCAAGATGGTTGAAAACTACAGCCCTTATGCACTATCTTTCCCTTCCATTTCTTTGTTCACCCTTGCAGCGATGATGAACATGAGCTATTAGTTTCAATACTATTAGTCCACACCTGTGCAGTAACGGTTAGCGCGTCTGGCCGCAAAACCAGGTGGCCCGGGTTCGTTTCCCGGTTGGGGCAAGTTACCTGGTTGAGGTTTTTTCCGGTGTTTTCCCTCGACCCAATATGAGCAAATGCTGGCTAACTATCGGTGCTGGACCCTGGATTCATTTCACCGGCATTATCACCTTCATCTCATTCAGACGCTAAATAACCTAAGATGTTGATAAAGCGTCGTAAAATAACCTACTAAAAAATTCACTGCCATTACTACAGCTCAATCTATAATTCTGTTCCCGGTCATTGCAGTTTTATTTTGGGCAGTTTTCTTTATTAAGAATTTATCCATTATCAATAGTTGCACCGCAATCACTGATAACTTAACATGCACACACCCACGAGGACGATATCACAGAAAACGATCATTAAAACAGAACGTTGATAACGGTTACTTTTATATTTATTATTATTATTATTATTATTATTATTATTATTCACTTCAACACTTTATTTAAACTATAAATCCATCTTGAATCTTGCGTACACTACTTTTAACATTTAAATATAAATGATTGGTTGATTGGCAAACTTACTAGTGTTAAATTACATCAGCAACTGTGGCTTACAGCTGTTTCGGTGCTTCTTTACACCATCCTCAGAGCCTACTAGATCTCGGCGTCATCTCGAACTTCGCTGCCTGTTGTGGGGGGTGCGTTTGCGTGTTGAAAAGTGGAGTCAAATAGTGTGTGTGTTCTGAAATTGATCTGTGTGTTGAGAATTTAATCGGGGTGTGTTTTAGTGCGTGTGTGTATATTTCATATTGTTCTAGTGTGTTGAGTTTTTGGTTTTTGGGTTGTATGTGTAGGATTTTCATGTCTGTATTTATGTTATTGTATGTGTGGTTAGCATTAGTTACCAGAGGACACAATAGACTATATCTACATATGCCGAACACATAAATAATGCTAACCACTCATACAATAACATAAATACAGACATGGCAATCCTACACATACAACCCAAAAACTCAACACACTAGAACAATATGAAATATACACACATGCACTAAAACACACCCCGATCAAATTCTCAACACACAGATCAATTTCAGAACACACACACTATTTGACTCCACTTTTCAACACGCAAACGCACCCCCACAACAGGCAGCGAAGTTCGAGATGACGCCGAGATCTAGTAGGCTCTGAGGATGATGTGAAGAAGCACCGAAACAGCTGTAAGCCACAGTTGCTTATGTAATTTAACACGAGTAAGTTTGCCAATCACCTAATCATTTAAACTATAAAACTTTCTAGAGTTACAACGTTATAAGTGTTAGCCTACAATTAAAAAAAAAAAAAAATATACGTACTTTTATGACAGACGGGCTCCATTCGAAAGACACTGAAGACGACACCACTCTGGTGTTGAAACATTGCCCGTCTGTCATAAAGGTACATTGCTTTTTTATTTTAAATTGTAACACTTTTAACGTTTTAACTCTAGAAAGTTTTATAGTTTAAATTTTCCAAGTAATTCAATTGTTTAACGAAAAAAAGTTTAGCATTAATAACAAATTTCTTAACTGATTTTCGGCAAAAAAATTTCGGTCGAATTCACTGTTAATTGGACTGTTAATTCCATATTATTAGTTCTGCTCGGTAATACTTATGACTGTTACTATTCGAACCCAATAGTCGATAAGATTTGAATCGAACTGGAAAAACAAAAGTGAATCCTAGGCAAAGAAGTGCAGTCATCGTTACATCATGTGTGGGAATTCACCGATCTCAAATGCAGGAGGAAGGAAAGAGAGAGGGGGCGTTGTGATTTGCGTCAGTAACATGTTCATTGCGACAGCTGACCCTTTCTGTGGATTTAAAATAACCATTTTTGGCTTATATCCTACTTCATCTTTCAAACAAATTAGTTTTTTTTAGCATGAGGAATTTCTGGTAAAATTGTATTATGTGGAGGGGCGAGGGGCCTCTATTTATCTATCTATCTATCTATCTACCTATCTATCTATCTATCTATCTATCTATCTATCTATCTATCTATCTATCTATCTATCTATCTATCTATCTATCTATCTATCTATCTATCTATCTATCTATCTATCTATCTATCTATCTATCTATCTATCTATCTATCTATCTATCTATCTATCTATCTATCTATCTATCTATCTATCTATCTATCTATCTATCTATCTATCTATCTATCTATCTATCTATCTATCTATCTATCTATCTATCTATCTATCTATCTATCTATCTATCTATCTATCTATCTATCTATCTATCTATCTATCTATCTCTATCTATCTATCTATCTATCTATCTATCTATCTATCTATCTATCTATCTATCTATCTATCTATCTATCTATCTATCTATCTATCTATCTATCTATCTATCTATATCTATCTATATCTATCTATCTATCTATATCTATCTATATCTATCTATATCTATCTATCTATCTATCTATCTATCTATCTATCTATCTATCTATCTATCTATCTATCTATCTATCTATCTATCTATCTATCTATCTATCTATCTATCTCTCTGTCTGTCTGTCTGTCTGTCTGTCTGTCTGTCTATCTATCTATCTATCTATCTATCTATCTATCTATCTATCTATCTATCTATCTATCTATCTATCTATCTATCTATCTCTATCTATCTATTTCTATATCTATATCTATCTATCTGTCTGTCTGTCTGTCTATCTATCTCTATCTATCTATTTCTATATCTATCTATCTGTCTATCTATCTGTCTATCTATCTATCTATCTATCTATCTATCTATCTATCTATCTATCTATCTATCTATCTATCTATCTATCTATCTATCTATCTATCTATCTATCTATCTATCTATCTGTCTCTCTGTCTGTCTGTCTGTCTGTCTGTCTGTCTATCTATCTATCTATCTATCTATCTATCTATCTATCTATCTATCTCTATCTATCTATTTCTATATCTATATCTATCTATCTATCTGTCTGTCTGTCTATCTATCTCTATCTATCTATTTCTATATCTATCTATCTGTCTATCTATCTGTCTATCTATCTATCTATCTATCTATCTATCTATCTATCTATCTATCTATCTATCTATCTATCTATCTATCTATTTAAGAGGGCAAAGCCCCCATTACAATAGACAGTACAGATTTGTTTAAAAAAACACAGAATTGCATATAATATGAAAAAAAAGATAAAACAGAAACAAATGCAAGATACAAGTGTAATTAAAAATTAAAAATTAAAAAAAAAAACAAATAGATACTACCTAAATAAAAGACACAGATATAGATATAAATGAAAAATACCAAATAAAAATAAATTAAAAAGAGTTAAGTATAGCTAAAAATGTAAAATGTAGCTATAGTTGGCAAATTACAGATAAATATAATACCAAGTTAATAAATAAAACTATGTCGTGTATATATGACACTACATTCAATATTACGTAATACTTAAAAAATAATTAATGCTTTGAATTAAAATTTTGTGCAAGTTTCATATAGTATGTAATTTCATTGTAAATATTTAAAAAGTAAATAAATATAATAACAATAATAAATTTTTCGAATTAAGATCTGAATTTTTTACCACTTAAATTTATTTATTTAAATATATAACATATATACAAAATTATAATTTATGTTTTCTTAATTAACATCAGAAGCTTTCTGGATTACGGTTGAACAGTCTGAATTAACATTTGGCCTTTTCTGAAATTCACTTGAGTAATCCGAAATACAATATTAATATTTCCTGAATTACAGCTGAAAATGTGTAATATTGAGGAGTTTGAATGTAAGAAGAAGAAGAAGTGTTACCATTTTCATGTGTAGGGCTGAGCAGCGGACTAGACTGTTCTGCTGTCACCTCTGGATTGTTATCCGATCTTCTCTTGTAAGCATCTTTGGAATTATAGGGCGATAGCTGGACTTCATCTGACGTGCCATTTGTACTCATCTTTTGTACTACAGGTACCGCATGAGAAATCTGAAATAACAGAAATGCAATTAACACAACTCAAATTCACCTAGGTTCAGTGTAGAATATCATATAAATCAAGATATTTTCATTGTGCGCATATATCCCGTGTTCAGTTTTGAGTGAGAGCTACCGGCAGTTGTTTCTGTATGAGGTAATCATCACAGAGTGAGTATAATCCCAAGGCGTAGATAAACGATGTAGGCCATGTCTGTTGTTGACATTGGGTATTGTTCTTTTGTTTTATCAACAAATGAATGCAGACATATTAAAAACATTAAATTTAATAAATGTTATCCCTGTTATTATTGCAACCAACTTAATTTAATTTTTTAAAATACTTCTTAAGAGTGAAATGAATGCTACAACACAGCGTAACATATTTATTCTCGAAACTTACTTCAGCAGGAGATCAATATCGTTACGATGGTGGTCATTGCGTACATGAATTTCTGGACAATTGGTCACAATTGCAGCAACTTCCTCGACAAATCCTTCTCAGAATTGTTAAAGGTACCGGTAAATTCAGTATTTTCTTGTTCTTGTGATAAAATAACACGTTTTTAGAAGCGGACATAATTAAAAATAATTAAATAATAAGTGCAAAATTCAGTCATTCGAAAGTACCACAAATTATTACATCAATAAAATCGTCTTTCTTCAGTTAGCCTCGGCAACACGGGTTAGAAACATAATTTCATATAATGTATTATTACGCAGAGAGATTTTTAAGTAGCGTTTGCTGCTGCCAGACTCCAGAATTTTAATAAAAATTATGGTAGCTAGATTTAATTGCTCCTTTAACCAGTGTTGCAAATTCACCGGTTTTCCCGCTATATCTAGCGTTTTTCGGTGTTAGTTTAGCGGATAAAATTTATGAAATTTCCCTCGGTATAAAAAACAGAGTATTGATGATTGTATCCTCCTGTTATAGAAGCCATTTTTTTTTTCATTTTGGCTATCGGTTGTAATTTTTGGGATACTAGCTAACGTTCTATATTCCTTTTTTGTTCGCGCAACTTTTCCTAGAGGTTACCTATTTCAAAGACGTATCTACGTCAGAAATAAAAATTGTGTGACTGGAAGGTTATATTCACACACGCTGGTTATCCGTTGCCGTTGTCCGCAATAAGGATGGCAACAAACAGCACTTCAATAGTGAACGCATGGGAATGTTCATCTAGCAGGAAACCATGACAACAGTATAGAATCGATTACAGCGCTAATTTAATGGCGACAGTCAACTTTTCTGACAATGCAATTAGTGGGAAAGTTACATGTTGTTTTGTCTGAAGCTGTAGATTTTTCTATGTTTTACTGTGCAGATAGTCTCAAGGTGGGACGCTTGATTAATGTTCGGAGATGCTACTCGTGACCTTCTTCGCTTGCCTGGGAAACTTTGCCCTTACATAGCCTCTAGCGTACACAATGGAAGCGTGTTTATTGCTACCGCGATAGACGTGTTGACAATTAACTGAACACTTCTTTCGAAACATCCAGAAAAGAACAGCTGATCGAAACATCAGTTCCTAAATTGCAGTTCTTCTCAACAGATGTGATTTGCACAGCCTAACTCCACGTCAAGTACAGTTGCTTCAATTTTTTGACATTTCACATTACTGACTTACTTACTTGCTTACTGGCTTTTAAGGAACCCGGAGGTTCATTGCCGCCCTCACATAAGCCCGCCATCGGTCCCTATCCTGTGCAAGATTAATCCAGTCTCTATCATTATATACCATCTCCCTCAAATCCATTTTAATATTATCTTCCCATCTACGTCTCGGCCTCCCTAAAGGTCTTTTTCCCTCCGGTCTCCCAACTAACACTCTATATGCATTTCTGGATTCGCCCATACGTGCTACATGCCTTGCCCATCTCAAACGTCTGGATTTAATGTTCCTAATTATGTCAGGTGAAGAATACAATGCGTGCAGTTCTGCGTTGTGTAACTTTCTCCATTCTCCTGTAACTTCATTCCTCTTAGCCCCAAATATTTTCCTAAGAACCTTATTCTCAGACACCCTTAATCTCTGTTCCTCTCTCAAAGCGAGAGTCCAAGTTTCACAACCATAAAGAACAACCGGTAATATAACTGTTTTATAAATTCTAACTTTCAGATTTTTTGACAGCAGACTGGATGATAAAAGCTTCTCAGCCGAATAATAACAGGCATTTCCCATATTTATTCTGCGTTTAATTTCCTCCCGAGTGTCATTTATATTTGTTACTGTTGCTCCAAGATATTTGAATTTTTGCAACTCTTCGAAGGATAAATCTCCAATTTTTATAGTTCCATTTCGTACAATATTCTGGTCACGAGACATAATCATATACTTTGTCTTTTCGGGATTTACTTCCAACCCTATTATATTATTATTATTATTATTATTATTATTATTATTATTATTATTATTATTATTATTATTATTATTATTATTATTATTGAATTATGTTAATTGTAATCTTTCTTACCTCATGTCACCAGATGTCCCGCAGTAACATTGTTATAAATTGATCAATAAGCCTATAGTAGGCCTATAACCTAGAAATAAGCTTGACAAAGCCATGATTTGTAAAAATCTATATGGTGAATCAGCTACTTCTACTACCGCTATTGCTATTGCTACTAATATTACTGTTAGACGATAAAATGAAAGTCTGCAAACACCGAACTTTCATTTTTATGCTTACGCGATTTTAAAATAGGCCTAACACACAATTACAGAGTGGGCCATGGAAATCTGATGAATTTTAACATACAAGTTGGTAACAATGACATATACGAGTAGGCCTATGTGAGTTATTATACGCACGCGCAATGTATGCCATTGTTGTAAAAATGGCGCTATGGAATGCTGAACATTAGTGATGGGCGAAGTTGTTCTTTTCCCGGAACAGTTCCGACTGTTCCGGTTCCGAAAAAATACTATGTTCCAAATAACAGTTCCGAAATAACAGTCACCAGTGGTGATGAGTCGGAGTCGTTGAGTCATTCAAACGAACGGTACATGACTCTCCCTCTTCACCATGCTGCTCACACTGGAGCACTCATAGGCAGGACATAGTACACATTCTTATCTATAGATGGCACTGCAATGCACATTCGAATCGATTTTGGAAAATTGCTGTGCATGCGGACAGAACTCAAAAGCTTAATGTTAGTAATTACACAGCTGTTGACTACAAGGACAGAACACAACACTTTGTTTTCGTACATAAAGTTATAAAGACATGGTAGCCAACTAAAAAAAAAATAACATAACATTTAAAACATATGGTATGTAATTTCTGTTCTCTCTATTACATAATAAAAAAAAAACAAATCATTAATTTTTATTTTTACTTTTCTTAATGCACAATTATAATAATAATAATAATAATAATAATAATAATAATAATAATAAATATTACAATTTCATAAATAAAAAAGATATATATATTGGCAGTGCTGAAACCTGGAAACCCCGCAGTGGGTTAGTAAAATGTTGGAATCGCATCTTTACCAAAGTGTAATTTAAACTTCGCATTAAACCTCGCTCTCCAAATCAGTACTTATATGGGTAGTTTCCAACAAATAATGCTCCAACATTTTTGTCGTTCTTTGATAACAGAGAAGATAGCACAAAAACTTGTGCTTGTCAGACTTAACCTCAACAAACGACATACAGACATTGTAACTAAACCACTCATTACCATTTACGACTTTAACCTTTGTATAGAATCAGCTGATCAATGAATTAATAATAGTATGCGTACTTTATGACTTTGTAGAATGTTTATAAAACAGAATTAGTCAACTAATGGTGAAATAAACCATAAAGCGGGAATGAATATTACAGATTATTAAATACTTACTATAACATTACAGATGATTGGCCAGTCTTACAAATGTTGATATTAAAGTTCGCGCCACCGCAAGGATTTTAATTTCCATGCGCCCCCCTCCAACCACGTGAGAGTTTCAAGTACCAACTTCATCCAACGAAGTTCCAAGTATAACATAAAGAACAACGTGCAGCTGTCGTTGGTTCATCGGAACAAGCTCCGACGTTCCGACTGTTATCTCGGAGTCGGAACATACCTTGTGCAACGCGGTACTGCGAGCCCGCAACAGCTGGGCAAGTGAGCAGCTCGGAGTCGGAACACTGTTATTTCGGAACAGGAGGTTCCGACCTACTGTTCATTTTTGCAACAGTTCCGAGACCGGAACAGTTCCAAAATAACTGTTGTGTTATTTTTTACCCATCTCTACTGAACATCGGGTTTTATTGTGGAAACATTTATTAGAAAATGCTGACTCAGTTGTCACTACACAACGATTATTCCGACGACATTTTAATGTTCCACGTCATGATGCCGTTCCTAGCAGGAACACTATGAAGTTACGGATACGGAACTGCAGATCAACTGCTTCTGCAACGAAGAAGAAATCGCCAGGTGCTGTACACACTGTGAGAACTCCACGAAACATCGAAAAAGTCAGTCAGACAATATTAAGGAGTGTCGTCGTTCAACCAGAAAACACGCTGCTGCCTTATATTTATCACGTACAATTTTGAGAAGAATTCTGAATAAAGTTTTTAATTTTTATATCTGCAAGATGGTCGTGGTTCAAGAGTTAAATCAGCTATCGGCAAAATTTCTACTCACGATGACATCGCTGGACGCAAGCCGCAATACATATGACCTAATATCAATCCAGGAGTATAGAGCACTCCCTTCGGAACCCAGGGGTGGACTGTCAACACAAGCATGGGCCGCGGACTACAGGTTAATGATTTACAGATGGAGAAATTGTATGTGTGTATATTTAAATACTTATATAGTCACAATCATGCCATGGTATGAAAGAAAAATTTCACAACCTCGAGCGGGATTCGAACCTGCGACTTCCTGTACTCCGGTCAGGCGCTCTACCAACTGAGCTATCGAGTTCGTTTCACGCCAAAGGCTTGAAATTCTCCTCTCATACTGGCGACTCTGTTATAGAGTACTGTCCATAGCGTCTGATCTAGTCAGCACTGCTTATGGGTTGAAAGAAACATTGTAAATGTAAACTTCATCTTACGATGTTGGTGACGTATATACGTCCGTTGATGTGACATATTAATGAATATTGAAATACTTATATAGTCACAATCATGCCATGGTATGAAAGAAAAATTTCACAACCTCGAGCGGGATTCGAACCTGCGACTTCCTGTACTCCGGTCAGGCGCTCTACCAACTGAGCTATCGAGTTCGTTTCACGCCAAAGGCTTGAAATTATCCTTTCATACTGGCGACTCTGTTATAGAGTACTGTCCATAGCGTCTGATCTAGTCAGCACTGCTTATGGGTTGAAAGAAACATTGTAAATGTAAACTTCATCTTACGATGTTGGTGACGTATATACGTCCGTTGATGTGACATATTAATGAATATTGAAATACTTATATAGTCACAATCATTCTATGGTATGAAAGAAAAATTTCACAACCTCGAGCGGGATTCGAACCTGCGACTTCCTGTACTCCGGTCAGGCGCTCTACCAACTGAGCTATCGAGTTCGTCTCACGCCAAAGGCTTGAAATTATCCTTTCATACTGGCGACTCTGTTATAGAGTACTGTCCATAGCGTCTGATCTAGTCAGCACTGCTTATGGGTTGAAAGAAACATTGTAAATGTAAACTTCATCTTACGATGTTGGTGACGTATATACGTCCGTTGATGTGACATATTAATGAATATTGAAATACTTATATAGTCACAATCATTCTATGGTATGAAAGAAAAATTTCACAACTTCGAGCGGGATTCGAACCTGCGACTTCCTGTACTCCGGTCAGGCGCTCTACCAACTGAGCTATCGAGTTCGTTTCACGCCAAAGGCTTGAAATTATCCTTTCATACTGGCGACTCTGTTATAGAGTACTGTCCATAGCGTCTGATCTAGTCAGCACTGCTTATGGGTTGAAAGAAACATTGTAAATGTAAACTTCTACTTACGATGTTGGTGACGTATATACGTCCGTTGATGTGACATATTAATGAATATTTAAATACTTATATACTCACAATCATGCCATGGTACGAAAGAAAAATTTCACAACCTCGAGCGGGATTCGAACCTGCGACTTCCTGTACTCCGGTCAGGCGCTCTACCAACTGGGCTATCGAGTTCGTTTCACGCCAAAGGCTTGAAATTATCCTTTCATACTGGCGACTCTGTTATAGAGTACTGTCCATAGCGTCTGATCTAGTCAGCACTGCTTATGGGTTGAAAGAAACATTGTAAATGTAAACTTCATCTTACGATGTTGGTGACGTATATACGTCCGTTGATGTGACATATTAATGAATATTGAAATACTTATATAGTCACAATCATGCCATGGTACGAAAGAAAAATTTCACAACCTCGAGCGGGATTCGAACCTGCGACTTCCTGTACTCCGGTCAGGCGCTCTACCAACTGAGCTATCGAGTTCGTTTCACGCTAAAGGCTTGAAATTCTCCTCTCATACTGGCGACTCTGTTATAGAGTACTGTCCATAGCGTCTGATCTAGTCAGCACTGCTTATGGGTTGAAAGAAACATTGTAAATGTAAACTTCATCTTACGATGTTGGTGACGTATATACGTCCGTTGATATGACATATTAATGAATATTTAAATACTTATATAGTCACAATCATGCCATGGTACGAAAGAAAAATTTCACAACCTCGAGCGGGATTCGAACCTGCGACTTCCTGTACTCCGGTCAGGCGCTCTACCAACTGAGCTATCGAGTTCGTTTCACGCTAAAGGCTTGAAATTCTCCTCTCATACTGGCGACTCTGTTATAGAGTACTGTCCATAGCGTCTGATCTAGTCAGCACTGCTTATGGGTTGAAAGAAACATTGTAAATGTAAACTTCATCTTACGATGTTGGTGACGTATATACGTCCGTTGATATGACATATTAATGAATATTTAAATACTTATATAGTCACAATCATGCCATGGTACGAAAGAAAAATTTCACAACCTCGAGCGGGATTCGAACCTGCGACTTCCTGTACTCAAGCCTTCGGCGTGAAACGAACTCGATAGCTCACTTGGTAGAGCGCCTGACCGCAGTACAGGAAGTCGCAAGTTCGAATCCCGCTCGAGGTTGTGAAATTTTTCTTTCATACCATGGCATGATTGTGACTATATAAGTATTTAAATATTCATTAATATGTCACATCAACGGACGTATATACGTCACCAACATCGTAAGATGAAGTTTAAATTGTATGTTATTTCACCTTAATGTATAATGTGCCACAAAAACCTAGGAAAATGTCACAATTTGCCACTCTTAATACAACTCGTAAATTTTCGTCTATTACTCACGATCTTTGTTTCGGTTGTACAAGTAGAAAGCAATTGTTCGGAAATATACTGAATGTAGAGCCAAACATAGCAGCTTGGAGCAACAGTATCAGATATAAGTGACACTCGGGAGGAAATTAAACGCAGAATAAATATGGGAAATGCCTGTTATTATTCGGTTGAGAAGCTTTTATCATCCAGTCTGCTGTCAAAAAATCTGAAAGTTAGAATTTATAAAACAGCTATATTACCGGTTGTTTTGTATGGCTGTCAAACTTGGACTCTCACTTTGAGAGAGGAACAGAGATTAAGGATGTTTGAGAATAAGGTTCTTAGGAAAATATTTGGGGCTAAGAGGGATGGAGTTACAGGAGAATGGAGGAAGTTACACAACGCAGAGCTGCACGCATTGTATTCTTCACCTGACATAATTAGGAACATTAAATCCGGACGTTTGAGATGGGCAGGGCATGTAGCACGTATGGGCGAATCCAGAAATGCATATAGAGTGTTAGTTGGGAGGCCGGAGGGAAAAAGACCTTCGGGGAGGCCGAGACATAGATGGGAGGATAATATTAAAATGGATTTGAGGGAGATGGGATGTGATGATAGAGACTGGATTAATCTTGCACAGGATAGGGACCGATGGCGGGCTTATGTGAGGGCGGCAATGAGCCTCCGGGTTCCTTAAAAACCAGTAAGTAAGTAAGCCAGTCTGGTGTGTTATACAATGGCAACATTTTCTATCCTTAGTTATTTCCAGTTATTAAATAACACGTCAGTCCATCTAGTACACTTTTCTTAACCAGACATATTTTGAGCCCCATCTGTTACTACATATTATGGACATATAATTGCTTTAAATTCAGATTCTTTTCTTCTATGCATTTTCTTCATGCTTGAAATAACTCCTCTCCTGTCGTATTTCCTTTAAGTGGAATGACATCGCGCAAATATTCTTATATGGAGAGATCCTTCGTAACTCCGAGGTTGAACATTACTAATTCTGTTGTAGCAATGTCTATGTCTTCACCTAAAGCAAGGGAATAGACCACAAATTGGTGCATTTTTTTATTTGAAGTAAAAGTTTGATATTTATTTTCATTTCTGTCTTCATACTCCCCGCATTTAAATTTAACAAGGCGTAGCCTTCGTGTTAACTACTTCATAATCGCTTCCTCATTCCACGTGGCCTAGTCTCCAGACAACAATGCAATTGATAGTCGAAACGATTCACACATCAATTTGACGCCAATGAGTTGTTTGAAATTGTAATGAATAACCATTACAGAGAATTGCATTAATTTCGAAATTAATAGTACCACAATTAAGTACTTTAGAATTACACAATGTTAAATTAACTATTTCTGTCTTCATACTCCCCGCATTTAAATTTAACAAGGCGTAGCCTTCGTGTTGACTACTTCATAATCGCTTCTTCATTCCATGTGGCCTAGTCTCCAGACAACAATGCAGTTGATAGTCGAAACGATTCACACATCAATAAGACTCCAGTGAGTTGTTTGAAATTGTAATGAATAACCATTACAGAGAATTGCATTAATTTCGAAATTAATAGTACCACAATTAAGCACTTTAAAATTAGACAATGTTAAATTAACTATTTATGTCTTTATACTCCCCGCATTTAAATTTAACAAGGCGCAGCCTTCGTGTTAACTACTTCATAATCGCTTCCTCATTCCACGTGGCCTAGTCTTCAGACAACAATGCAATTGACAGTGGAAACGATTCACACATCAATATGACGCCAATGAGTTGTTTGAAATTGTAATGAATAACCATTACAGAGAATAGCATTAATTTCGAAATTAATAGCACCACAATTAAGCACTTTAAATTTAGACAATGTTAAATTAACTATTTCTGTCTTCATACTCCCCGCATTTAAATTTAACAAGGCGTAGCCTTCGTGTTAACTACTTCATAATCGCTTCCTCATTCCATGTGGCCTAGTCTCCAGACAACAATGCAATTGATAGTCGAAACGATTCACACATCAATATGACGCCAGTGAGTTGTTCGAAATTGTATTTAGCATGCTTTTCGTAATTTTGTATGCATAAAGTGGAATAAATCCTATGGCAAGAATTTACTAAATAGCTTCTTACTTCGAGTTACAGAATGTAACGAAATGTGGATGTAAGTGACGATATTACAAACGTCCTCGAAGCCCAACGTCCCAAACTCTTCTAATCTGATTTATTGCTTCCGCTGGACACTCTGCCACTCGTGCGTTATCTCCTGAAATGGATGAGGTCCACATTTAAAGGACACTTGCGAAATCAACCTTTGTCCAACTGATTGTACATTACATATCCAACACTCGTGTGGTGTGCGTTTTCAGTACTTAAAGTTTTTCGAACTGATTCATTTTCTCTGGTCCAGTGCTGTTATCCGGAAGTATGACTTTAAAAATTAATTTTCACATCAGAGAAATCTATGTCTGTATTTCTAATTAAAAGTCTGGCTTAGGTTTATTGCATAAATTTAATATGAACTCTAGAATTAGTTAAATGTTTACTTCTTAGTTGAAGAATTTTCTCGTCTCAAAAGTGTCGTGAATTCTCAATTCCTTCCAAATTTAGTTTAAGACCTTGCTGTCTGTTATATAGGCCTATAAGCAGGGGCGTAAGCAAGGAAAAGGGGTTACCGAATTTATTTTTGAAACATTTTTAACCATAATTGTTTTCCCTTCTCTAATTGTTCACTATGAAAGTAACAAAATCTACATCGACATAAGGCATAGTCCTCCAACCCTTCCTTCAATATAATCCCTATGCTTGATGCTGCTGCACGTTCGAATTATAACAATGTTATCTTTATTATAGACAGACCTACCGCCTAAAATGAAGGTGACACAACATAAAGTTTAACTTGTTGTGAAACATATTGAAAAGGCTGTTTTGACAGTTCTGCAGTGCAAATGTTAAATATTGTGCATTGTCGATTTTAAACTCATTTTTAAGTTCGTTAGAGCTCTGACTTTATTGTGAAACGTTTGTTTAAAGTTTTCTACATTTGACAGTTCATATTTTTAACAATAGGCTAATAATAAAACACAATTTTTTTATTATTATCCAATTTAATAAACCCTATTTCACCCTGAGGTATATTAGGGTTATAGTTGGCATCAAAATACATATTTTATAACCAATAAACAATAGTACAGTTATAATATAAAATAGTGGTCACAGTTACAATTCACATGAATTATGTAGAAGCATGCACATTAGTGAAAAATGGATCCTGTTAAAGATTAATGCAAAAGATATACAAGAATGTCTAACCGTTTCAGAGTAAATACACGACCTAAAAAGATAATCAATAGTAGACTAATATAGCAAAGTTTGAATTTCACTTTCAAATGAATACTTAATTCATGAACAATGAAACAGTTAAGAGTAATAAAGGGATATTACAAGCAATGATTTACGGTTGTATTGTATTGTATTGTATTTATTAACATTCCATGGTATTCATACATGCTTACAGCTAGAATATGGAACAAGTCAAAAAACTTAATACTATTATAAAATCTTAATTTATAGTCACAGTCTAGATGAAATATATACAGACGAGATTTACAATATAGTCTACTAGTACAACACAAAGTTTTAGTATCAATTTCATGAAGTGTTATTGAATGTCATGAATTCACCTACAGAATAGAAGGCGTGAGAAATTAGGTACTTCTTTAATTTGGCCCTAAATAATTTTACGTTTTGAGTTTAATTTTTTATATCGATAGAGAGGCTATTAAACATTTTTACTGCTATATAACGCACTCCTTTTTGATAGCACGATAGACTTGCCGATGGAGTATGAAAGTCATTTTTTTGACGTGTATTTATGCTATGAACTGTTGAATTAGTTACAAAGTTTTCACGATTACATACGAGGAAGACTATTAATGAAAAGATATACTGACAAGCCATGCGCATTATTTGTAGTTTTTTTAAAATAGTCCTACAAGATTCCCTAGATTTCGCACCTACTATTATTCTAATTACTCTTTTTTGTAATAGAAATATATTGTTACTATCTGTGGAAATTCCCCAGAATATTATTCCAAAACTCATTACCGAGTGGAAGTATGCAAAGTATATTGTTTTTAAGGTATTGATATTTGCTATCTTTTGCATAGATCTAATAGCAAAACAAGCTGAATTTAGTTTGGGGGTAATTTCTTTAATATGATTTTTCCAATTTAACACATTATCGATTTTTAAGCCAAGAAATTTGGTGGTTGTTGTTTCTGATAGGGATCTATTGTTAATTATTGCGCTAGAAATTTGCGACGTTGAATTTGGACAGGATTTAAATTGAATTATGTTAGTTTTGTTACAATTTAATACTAATTTATTGACTGAGAACCAGTCACATATTTTGAAGAGAATTTCCTCTGTTGAAGATTGGAATGTGTTGGAGTTATTGGCTGTAATTACTATACTTGTGTCATCTGCAAATAATATGGGATGACCTACATCTTTTATAAGGGGGACAAGATCATTTATAAACACTATAAAAAGTAGGGGACCTAATATTGATCCTTGAGGAATTCCATTATTAATAATTCCCCATGTCGATGTAGATTTCATAGTTGTATTGATTTCAACTTTCTGTTTCCTATCTATGAGATATGAGTGAAACCATTGGTGTGCAACACCTTTAATTCCATAATAATCTAATTTATCTAGCAGCATTTTATGATTTATACAGTCAAATGCTTTGGATAAATCACAGAAAATCCCTCCACTTGTAATTTTTTATTTACTGCCTCCAGAATTTTGTCAGTTAAACTAAATATTGCAAGTTACATACGTGATTCAGGAACAAGTACAATAATTAAAATAATAAGACAAGTAATGACTTACAACTAAGGAATAACGAAATTCTTGAAGGGCAATATATAATAGTAGGGGCAATACAAAAGATTTAAAAACAAATGTAAACAGTAAAGGAATAGTAGAAAAATTGACTTAAAATTACAAGTTAAACACATTCTTTTTAAAGCAATAAGTAACGACAAAGAGATACTAATATCAATACACTGGCTGTAGTTACAGATTAAACACATTATTTTAAAAACAAACACGCAAAGGATCAATAGCTATTTTCAGGCATTATATACATTTTCACATGTTCTTGACGTTACTTCGTATATTATTTTGTGTTTGAAGCTATTTCAATGTAAAATACCGATAATGTAAATTGTAAACAATTTTAATAATGACACCCCCTTGACAAAATTCTTCGTACGTCACTGCCTATATTTACTACCCAATTTAAACGATCCGGAACGGACAACAGCCATTTCCTACGAGAAATTCACGAACCGAAACGCAGTTGCGGTCTTCTCTGATCCATTTCGAGCCCAGATTATTATTAATCTGCATTAGGGGAGACTGTTGTACCTCTAAACACTTTTCACATTTTATTTTATTTTTTTTTAATTTTGAGAAATGAAATTTTTAAATAAAAAAATGCTTGAAATAATCATTGAAGATTCCTTTACAACATCCTGTATGTATTTTCCTGTTTTACAGATCTATTAAGGAGGAAAAAATAAAATGAAAGGATATGTAATGTGTTGAAAGGTACAACAGGTTCATGTACCTTGGAACATACTCTCTCTTAAGTTGGAACACATGGAATATAGGCGGGAATATTAGCTGTAAAAGCTGACAATCATATTTAAAATGTATTTGCCATTATAAACAAGAGCAGGCCTCTCTGACTGAGATTTTATTTCCTGGAGGAGCAGTAACTGCTTCAACAACTTTCTTCAAGGCGTCCGTACCAATTTGGGACCTCTTAACTCCGGACTTACTTCGTGACATGATGTTAAAATAAAAGAAAAACAAAAAACTGATAGTATTTTGTACCTTGTAACATGTTCCATGGTACATGTTTTGTGTTCAAAGGTACAAGAGGATGCACGTTTAAACAAATATGGTTCGCAGAACTAGAGATTCGAATAAATCGTGGAAATTAAAATATATTATTACTCACCACATGATAGGGAACACACCGTACTTGAAAAATATTAACAAATAGCCTACAATCTGGTTTTGTGTTAGAAAACATACATCAATGAACGAAATATTTACTTTTGGTACTAAAAAAACTTCCTTTTGTCCACAGAACTCACACTTCGCAGTACTTACTTACTTACTTACTTACAAATGGCTTTTAAGGAACCCGAAGGTTCATTGCCGCCCTCACATAAGCCCGCCAGCGGTCCCTATCCTGAGCAAGATTAATCCAGTCTCTATCATCATACCCCACCTCCCTCAAATCCATTTTAATATTATCCTCCCATCTACGTCTCGGCCTCCCTAAAGGTCTTTTTCCCTCCGGTCTCCCAACTAACACTCTATATGCATTTCTGGATTCGCCCATACGTGCTACATGCCCTGCCCATCTCAAACGTCTGGATTTAATGTTCCTAATTATGTCAGGTGAAGAATACAATGCGTGCAGTTCTGTGTTGTGTAACTTTCTCCATTCTCCTGTAACTTCATCCCGCTTAGCCCCAAATATTTTCCTAAGCACCTTATTCTCAAACACCCTGAACCTATGTTCCTCTCTCAGAGTGAGAGTCCAAGTTTCACAACCATACAGAAGAACCGGTAATATAACTGTTTTATAAATTCTAACTTTCAGATTTTTGGACAGCAGACTGGATGATAAGAGCTTCTCAACCGAATAATAACACGCATTTCCCATATTTATTCTGCGTTTAATTTCCTCCCGAGTGTCATTTATATTTGTTACTGTTGCTCCAAGATATTTGAATTTTTCCACCTCTTCGAAGGATAAATCTCCAATTTTTATATTTCCATTTCGTACAATATTCTGGTCACGAGACATAATCATATACTTTGTCTTTTCGGGATTTACTTCCAAACCGATCGCTCTACTTGCTTCAAATAAAATTTCCGTGTTTTCCCTAATCGTTTGTGTATTTTCTCCTAACATATTCACGTCATCCGCATAGACAAGAAGCTGATGTAACCCGTTCAATTCCAAACCCTGCCTGTTATCCTGAACTTTCCTAATGGCATATTCTAGCGCGAAGTTAAAAAGTAAAGGTGATAGTGCATCTCCTTGCTTTAGCCCGTAGTGAATTGGAAAAGCATCAGATAGAAACTACCTATACGGACTCTGCTGTATGTTTCACTGAGACACATTTTAATTAATCGCAGTAAATCAAACTAAAACTACGACCAGAGCTACTTAGCGGCTTTTTCTACAATCTACTTCAGTTTGAGTTTTCTAGGTAGCAGCAAGAATTAAAAAAAAAATGTTCAAAAGTACTGTACACTATGCTAAAGGTACAACAGTCTCCCCTATTATTATTATTATTATTATTATTATTATTATTATTATTATTATTATTATTATTATTATCATCATCATCATCATCATCAATATTCTATTTCGTGAATTCATGGCAAAGTGGAATATTACGTCATACCAGTTAAAATCCGGTTGCTGAGGCATCTAACAAGTCTTGTACGACATCTGGTGTAGAATTTAAATAATAGCAATTACTGACGCGCAAGTGGCGTAAACATTATCGTTATTTTATCAGTAAAGAACATGAATAAACAATTTGTTCTGGAATCGAGAGAGTACGCAATGTAAACAGACCATGTAACAGCTTCCACAAGCTGCGATAAGAGTATTGCAAGCAATTAACACTGCTGC
Organism: Periplaneta americana; assembly: GCF_040183065.1. NCBI lineage: Eukaryota > Metazoa > Arthropoda > Insecta > Blattodea > Blattidae > Periplaneta > Periplaneta americana. Next base: position 158,005,974 of record NC_091128.1, on the reverse strand, counting down.
CATGCAGATAAGACCACAGCTCTAATCGAAAATAGCGACGTGTTTTAGTTAGTCCCACATAATACAGTAGATCCGCGTAGAGTTCTTACGAGAAACATGAACAGGGGACTTATTTACCGCGACTACGTACTTCAGTTTCGCCTGCTATTAACACCCCTTAGAAAATCGTATCAGATCGTCTGTGAATTGCCTGTAGTATAAAAAGAACTTAAAAAAATTACAATTACAATCATCATCTCATCGTCTATGAATAGCCTCTGTAGTTTAAAAGGAACGTTAAATAAAGAATTACAATTATAATCATCATCTCATCGTCTATGAATAGCCTCTGTAGTTTAAAAGGAACGTTAAATGAAGAATTATAATTACAATCATCATCTCATCGTCTACGAATCGCCTCTGTAGTTTAAAAGGAACGTTAAATAAAGAATTACAATTACAATTATCATCTCATCGTCTATGAATAACCTCTGTAGTTTAAAAGGAACGTTAAATAAAGAATTACAATTACAATCATCATCTCATCGTCTATGAATAGCCTCTGTAGTTTAAAAGAACGTTGAATAAAGAATTACAATTACAATCATCATCTCATCGTCTATGAATAGCCTCTGTAGTTTAAAAGGAACGTTAAATAAATAATTACAATTACAATCATCATCTCATCGTCTATGAATAGCCTCTGTAGTTTAAAAGGAACGTTAAATAAAGAATTACAATTACAATTATCATCTCATCGTCTATGAATAACCTCTGTAGTTTAAAAGTAACGTTAAATAAATAATTACAATTACAATCATCATCTCATCGTCTATGAATAGCCTCTGTAGTTTAAAAGGAACGTTATGTAAAGAATTACAATCACAATCATCATCTCATCGTCTATGAATAGCCTCAGTAGTTTAAAGGGAACGTTAAGTAAAGAATTACAATTACAATCATCATCTCATCGTCTATGAATAACCTCTGTAGTTTAAAAGGAACGTTAAGTAAAGAATTACAATTTAGGTGTAGCCGTAGAAACGACAAAACTACGAGTGCAAAACTGTCAAGCGTGGCGTAGCCTGTACCTTTTTTTTATTCAAGGTTACTTGAATAAGCACTTGCTTCTGCAGGGAATTCTTTATTGTGTTTGATTTGCACAATGCTATATGAATAAACGTGTTTAGTACGTCCACTTAATTCTATCAATGACGTAGTCAGCCTGTTACTAAGCAACAAGAGCGTAGTTGCTGCTACTCTCAAATGTTCTGCGGCAAAAACAAAGGAAGTGCGCTCAGGAAGTAATGACAGCGCTCAGGAAGCACTTGGACCCTGACCTGCAGTGTCATTTCATTCAGCACGTTGTTAAAGATTACTACAAGGCTTTTGCATAATTAAGAATTTAGCTGTAAGCAAACGCAGAATTACACCATGAAACGCAAACCGAAACTTGAATCATACTTTTAATTGTGATGTCGTCTTCACGTCATCACTGCATCACTACCAACACTTGTTACGCAATGTTACCTATTAGGCCTACAATTTCTTGACCCAATACTGTTATAGTAAAGTTTTCATTATCGTCGTTTTTATGTCAAGTTACTATCCGCTATTCGCTATTTAATACCATTAAATCTGGTTACTCTCCTCTTTCTTGAATTAAGTGCGGTTCGTGGTTCGATACCCGGAAAAGACTAGACTGGATGTTTGTGTCTTACTATGTGTAGTCCTAGATTGTCTTAGTTTCATTCTTTTTATTTATTGTATTCCATAGATTTTGCACTAGCATTGTAATTATGAAATGTGGAACAAGCAGAAGAGTTAGTTAGGGGCAGCAGAGGAGGGGCTTTTGCTCCCCGAGTCTAAGATTAAAATAGTTTCATTGAATACTATGTCTCGTGACCAGAATATTGTACAAAATGGAAATATAAAAATTGGAGGTTTATTCTTCGAAGAGATGGAAAAATTCAAATATCTTGGAGCAACAGTAACAAATATAAATGACACTCGGGAGGAAATTAAACGCAGAATAAATATGGGAAAGCCTGTTATTATTCGGTTGAGAAGCTTTTGTCATCTAGTCTGCTGTCAAAAAATCTGAAAGTTAGAATTTACATAACAATTATATTACTGGTTGTTCTGTATGGTTGTGAAACTTGGACTCTCACTTTAAGAGAGGAACAGAGATTAAGGGTGTTCGAGAATAAGGTGCTTAGGAAAATATTTGGGACTAAGAGGGATGAAGTTACAGGAGAATGGAGAAAGTTACACAACACAGAACTGCACGCATTGTATTCTTCACCTGACATAATTAGGAACATTAAATTCAGACGTTTGAGGTAGACAGGGCATATAGCACATATGGGCGAATCCAGAAATGCATATAGAATGTTAGTTGGAAGGCCTGAGGGGAAAAGATGTTTGGGGAGGTCGAGACGTAGATGGGAGGATAATATTAAAATGGATTTGAGGGAGATGGGATTTGATGATAAAGATTGGATTAATCTTGCACAGGATAGAGACCGATGGCGGACTTATGTGAGGGCGGCAATAAACCTCCGGGTTCTTTAAAAGCCATTTGTAAGTAAGTAAGTAAGAAGGTCCACTACTAAAGAAAAAAAGTGTGAGAACTGTACTTTTAATATTAAAATATTCAACATTTATAAACGCTCAAGAAATAGAAGACGAGTTAGTTAATGAGTTTGTTGAAACGAAACCGTGGCGTTACCCTTCGTTCCATTTGTGATTGTTCCCTATTGTAAACAATTTTTTATATTGAACTTGAAATTTCTCTATAAGTAAAACTGTGTGTTCATTTGTACGTATTAACAGCCAGTGCTTGTAAATTACGTATCGTATGAGTAGGGTATGGAATTACAACAGACCTGTGTGTGGAAACCAGAAACGTCCTGTTAAATGGAATAAACTTTCCCATAAAGCAAAAAAAAATTGTGAATGATAAGCACAGGAACCTAGAAAACCTAGAAAATGAAAGGAAACACCTCCAGTGAGTCACGGTAACGTGTACTTATTGTTTTTTTTTTCTGGGTTATTTAACAACGCTATATCAACTACGAGATTATTTAGCGTCGATGAGATTGATGATAGAGAGATGATATTTGGCGAGATGAGGCCGAGGATTCGCCATAAATTACCTAACATTTGCCTTAAGGTTGGGGAAAGCCTCGGAAAAACCCAACCAGGTAATCAGCCCAAGCGGGACTCGAACCCGTACCCGAGTGGAACTCCGAATCTGTAGGCAAGCGCCTTAACCGACTGAGCTACACCGGTGGCCTACTTATTGCTTTATCACAGATTTGGTCCATGTAAAATAATAATTTTTACTTCGGAATATGAAGCATATATACACTTCCACTTGTTAATTAACTAGGTTCTCTTGTTGACTAGTTTCGGCCGGTGGGCCATCATCTGACCAGTGTTGCCACGACCAACTCACGAAAATCAGGAGAAAACCATCGGAAAAAAACAGGAGATTACAGTAGATTAAACATGAATTTATTTTCTCTTTGTATTATAATGTTAATTACAAAACAGTGTATACTGTAAGAAAGATGATAATGTTGTATTACTATATAGCACATCTCTAATCAATGAAATGGAACAATTTTGCTAAATGTTAGGCCTACTACTGTCATCTTTACTCAGCGTATGTAAATAAGTCATGCAATTTTGGTTTTACACAATAATGTCTCATTGACAATGTTTCGCATTAAAATGTATTAATCAGGAGTTTTTTTTTGTATATTGACAAACTATTTTCGATAGAACGAGATTTATTTTAAAGATTTATCGGGGCATTAGCTGTGATTATAACAGACGAAAAATTATCCCTTTTCCTGTTTTTGCATAACTACTCTTTAAACTGTTCATAATTTTCCCACTATGATTTATAATTCTGGAAAGGAGTATTTACTTTTCTTTCTTCCTGGGACACTTTCACTCATTTTAAAAGATCATTGTGCACGATATGTAACACAAAAATACCATTACCTACACTTTACCCTCTCACTGTTTCACGTGTTCTTGCTCTTCAAGCATCATTGTGGCGACGCGGTATGAGGAGGGAGACACGAGCTAGAAGAATATTCTTATTTCTAGCTCGTTGGGGAGACGAATGGAAACATTGTTTGACTTGTGTATAAGTTGCAAAAGTAAGACATGGTGATATAATATCATCTATACTAATAGTAAATCTGTAGCCGAAATTTTTCTGGTAATTTTCGATTTTCCAAAAATAATTGGTCCTAACATATATAATTAATCACCCTGAAACCGAAAATCGCTTTTTTGAAATTTTTGTTTGTATGTCTGTCTGTCTGTCTGTATGTTTGTTACCTCTTCACGCGATAATGGCTGAACGGATTTCGATGAAAATTGGAATATAAATTAAGTTCGGTGTAACTTAGATTTTAGGCTATATGGCATTCAAAATACTTTATTTAAAAGGGGGGTTATAAGGGGGCCTGAATTAAATAAATCGAAATATCTCGCTTATTATTGATTTTTGTGAAAAATGTTACATAACAAAAGTTTCTTTGAAAATAATTTCCGATAAGTTTTATTCCTTGACAAATTTTGATAGGACTGATATTTAATGAGATAAATGAGTTTTAAAATTAAAATAACTGCCATCTAAGGCCGTGTAATGAATTAAAAAACAAATGACTTCGTCTATAAGGGGCCTTGGACAGCAACAATCGAAAGCTATGAAAGACAGCCTACAGATAATGTTTCTGTGTTTGTATGAAGTAGGCTAATATCGGAAGCTAAATTAACCGATTTGTATAATTAATTATTATTTCACCATTGGAAAGTGTAGTTTCTCTGGATGGACATAATGCTATAATGTTATTACAGTAACTTCTGAGTAAATCGAGGACAGGTAAGATTAAAATAGCTTCTTATGCACAGAAAACTTGATAGGCTATTCTGTACATTCGTTTCCTGTATTTCCTAAAATAATTTTTATGACCAAATGAGTGGTCTCTGGATCAAAATGATCGCATTTTAATTATGCAAATACAATTTAAATTATGTAACATAATAAACGATTTATCCTTCTATCAAACACGAATGTTCCCTGGATCAAATGTCCTATTTTAATTATGTAATTACTTTATATTTATTTCTAACGGCTGCAGCGGAGCGCACCGGTACGGCTAGTATGTAATAAATTTAAAATCCGGGCATAGAACCAGGTGACTGCAGCATGATAAAAACGAAGGAGAAATTCATATTTTTGACAAAAAAAAAGCAGTAGAGGAGTAGATTCAATGAAAAAACAGGAAAGCTCCTGCTTAATCAGTAGGTATGGCAACACTGGCACCTGGGTGGTCTTCGCGCCTTCTGATTGCGTTTCCTGTGGGGGAGTGTGGGTGCCGAAACTAGTCAACAAGGTAACCTAGTTAATTAACACGTGAAATCTATGTACAATACTTTATATTCCGAAGTGATATAGTGTTAAAAGTTGTGTAATCAAGATGTATAATCAGGGTGAACAATCTTTACTCCACTTCTATTGTATTTTTGGCCCGAAAAAATACAGTCCCAGAGATTTTACTAAGTGCTAAGAAATGTCTTTTCAGTGCTTGTCATTTACCAAAAAAAATAATAAATAAATAAACCATATCAGCTCGAAATGCAGAAAAAATAAAGGACTTCTAAAAAAATACGTTTACTGCATCTGACATGTTACAAATCTTTTTCTTTATACTTTAGTTTACCCCACTTCATAGTACGCTCATGGAAATTTATTTCAAACGAAATAATGAGGAAGTACTTCACGTGAGAGATCCTATAAGCTCTTTCCTAAAAAAAAAAAAAAAATTGCACCTTCCAAAGAAAAAACAGAAATGACAACCCCAATAGTGGACGCGGTCCAGAAACCTTCAGAGAAGATGCGTCTCATCCCAAATTATTTATGAACTAGTACTAAAATATATCCAGGGGAGGGGGAGGCAAGGTATGGTTCGAATCATCCCAATATAGTGCGCTTAAATTTAAGAACGGATGGAGGTGGGGTCACAGGACACCTGTCTGGAATGGAGACTGAATGCCTGACTATTCGGACCGACAGGGAGTCTCTGCAAACTTAAGAAGCGAATTCATTCCCTGAAAAATTGACTTGTAGATATTGAATATGAACAAAATCCGTCCAATAGTTTAGTAGAAATCGCTGTACACAGACAGAGTAGTACTAAAATTATTATATTTCATGTACATCATTCCCTGATAAATTGGCTAGTAGACACTGAATATGAACAAAATCCGTCCAATAGTTTAGTAGAAATCGCTGTACACAGACAGACTAGTATTAAAATTATTATATTTCATGTACATCATTCCCTGATAAATTGGCTAGTAGACACTGAATATGAACAAAATCCGTCCAGTAGTTTAGTAGAAATCGCTGTACACAGACAGACTAGTACTAAAATTATTATATTTCATGTCCATCATTCCCTGATAAATTGACTCGTAGATACTGAATATGAACAAAATCCGTCCAATAGTTTAGTAGAAATCGCTGTACACAGACAGACTAGTACTAAAATTATTATTATATTTCATGTACATCATTCCCTGATAAATTGACTCGTAGATACTGAATATGAACAAAATCCGTCCAATAGTTTAGTAGAAATCGCTGTACACAGACAGACTAGTACTAAAATTATTATATTCCATGTACATCATTCCCTGATAAATTGACTAGTAGATACTGAATATGAACAAAATCCGTCCAATAGTTTAGTAGAAATCGCTGTACACAGACAGACTAGTATTAAAATTATTATATTTAATGTGCATCATTCCCTGATAAATTGACTCGTAGATACTGAATATGAACAAAATCCGTCCAATAGTTTAGTATAAATCGCTGTACACAGACAGACTAGTACTAAAATTATTACATGTACATCATTCCCTGATAAATTGACTCTTATATATTGAATATGAACAAATCCGTCCAATAGTTTAGTAGAAATCGCTGTACACAGACAGACTAGTACTAAAATTATTATATTTCATGTACATCATTCCCTGATAAATTGACTCGTAGATACTGAATATGAACAAAATCCGTTCAATAGTTTAGTAGAAATCGCTGTACACAGACAGACTAGTACTAAAATTATTATATTTCATGTACATCATTCCCTGATAAATTGACTCGTAGATACTGAATATGAACAAAATCCGTCCAATAGTTTAGTAGAAATCGCTGTACACAGACAGACTAGTACTAAAATTATTATATTTCATGCACATCATTCCCTGATAATTGACTCCTAGATACTGAATATGAACAAAATCCGTCCAATAGTTCAGTAGAAATCGCTGTACACAGACAGACTAGTACTAAAATTATTATATTTCATGCACATCATTCCCTGATAATTGACTCCTAGATACTGAATATGAACAAAATCCGTCCAATAGTTTAGTAGAAATCGCTGTACACAGACAGACTAGTACTAAAATTATTATATTTCATGCACATCATTCCCTGATAATTGACTCCTAGATACTGAATATGAACAAAATCCGTCCAATAGTTCAGTAGAAATCGCTGTACACAGACAGACTAGTACTAAAATTATTATATTTCATGTACATCATTCCCTGAGAAATTGACTCGTAGATACTGTTCGTCCGTCCGGTAAATGAAAACTTCGGCACACCTTTACAGCAATATTTGAAGTGGGAAACATGACATATTAAGTCCTTTATTCATCATATTGCAAGCTAGTTCTGTATCATAAATATCTCTGACAGGATGTGCTGTGATCAACTTTTCTCAATCGATATTTAATTAAGAGTTCCAGTCCGGTTCTGACCAGTCTCGCCAACTGTGAAGCGAGTTCTTATGTAGACACGCTTTGAGCTATTGTATGCCACATAGCTATTTCTATGAAAAGTGTTGAGATTCGACATTCAGTCATTAATAACAAAACAAGAGAAGACACATCTGACAGAGGCCTTTCGTCTTTTCAATGGTCCGCGCCTAATTGAATTTCTATGTGCACTCAAGGCCCCCTGTGATGCAATGCCCATATCTAAGGACGGCTTATCAACAGCCTAGATGAAGGTCAACAGTAATCTCACTAGAAAAAATCAAAACTCGAGTTTAGAGTTGAGCTTAAACGACATTTCCAAATATCTGTGACAACTGTGACTGTGACAATTAAATATCTGTGACTTTTATCTGTGATTTTGTCACACCGATATTTTATATCGGTAAGTAAGCACGATATGCAAGAATTACACCGATATTTTGTCACACCGATAAAAATTAACAGGAAATATTGAAGAGCAGTGCAATGTGAATACGAATTCTCTATACACGCCACTCATCAGTGGTGTATATGGGAAAATGCAACAAATAAGTTATGTACATGTACCATTAACAAATAAATACTAAGCTAACTCAACAGAAACATGTAAAAAGTTAACCTCATATACCAAGAGGTTATATCGTAGTTGATTTTAGATATGAAATCAGTTGATAATTTTTTAATGTAGTTGGGTATGGAGAAATTGAGGTTATGTGATTATCCTAATCGTTTTAAAAATTGATCCTTTTTATTGTATATAGTATAATGGATAAATAATTCTTTTAAGTCGTGCATTAACATTATACACTGGTCAAAAAAAGTTAAGCATATTTCCAGTTTACCCTATAATACCAGATATTTATGTTTCTTTTGGTTTTATGTGGCACGTATTATGTTTACTAATTCAAATTATTTCATTTGTTTTATTCTGCATCACTAGGTAACGTCCAAATCACGGCTAGCAAACAAAGCCTGTAATTCGAGCGAAGTTCAATCAGTGTCGTTTTGCTTCATAGTGCAGTACAATGGCTCGGAACACCCTTACAATGGCAGACCGCATCAAAATCATCACTTTGATGGAACAAAACATGAGACAAGTTGATGTTGCTAACATCCTTCATGTGAATCAGAATATTGTCTCCAGACTGTGGAGAAAGTTCCAGGAAACCTAGTCAATAGCAGATCGACCTCGCGAGGGCCGTCCACGCAAAACAACACCAGGTCAGGACCGGTATGTAAGGTTATCTGCACGTAGGAACCCTATAGCCTCAGCTACAACTCTGCGCCATGACCTGCGCGAAGCCACTGGTGTGTTGTAAGTAGCCAAACTGTGCGCAATAGACCTCATGACATAGGGTTGTATGCTCGAAGACCACTCAAGACTCCAGCACTCCGTCCACATCACAGGGGTGCTCGTGCATGATGGGCTAGAGCATATGAGAATTGGACTCGAGACCAATGGACCAGAAATTTATTCTCAGACGAAGTGAGAATGGGCCTACACCCTGACAACAACTCTATTCGCGTATGGAGACGAACAGGGGAACGAAATCATCCCTTAATGACCGTGGAACGTCACCAACAGTTTGGTGGTTCAATCTTGTTTTGGGCAGGTGTCATGTTTGGCCGCCGCACACCACTGGTTTCAACAGAGGGAAACATGACTGCTGCCGTGTATGAGAACATCATCCTCCAACCCATAGTAAGTGGTTTTGCAGAGACTTTAGGAGAAGGGTTCACTCTACAGGACGATAATGCTCGGCCTCATCGTGCTCATAGTGTGCAGCGGTATCTGGTAGAGCATGGGATCCGAAGAATGGATTGGCCAGCATGCTCACTGGATATGAACTGCATAGAGCATGCATGGAGCTTTCTCAGGAGAGCCATTTCCAATCGTCCACATCACCCATTAACGATTCAAGAACTCAGGAATGCTGCCTTGGAAGAATGAGTCAATTTGCCTCAGGAGAGCTTAGATGCGTTGGTACTGAGTATGCCCCGTCACATACAAGAGTGTCTCAGGGTTCGTGGAGGACCAACACGTTATTAAACAGGGCACTGAAAGCACCATTTCCTTTTCTTTGATGATGTACGAATTTCAACTTCCCTTATCTTTTCCGATGTTTCCAAACAATGCAACTTTTTCATTTCATATTGAGTCCATTGTTAACAAATAGTGTATTTCTACTTTTAAGTTTATTCTGTGGAACCAAGAAACCCAATTATAATTTATCTATTTTATTTTAATTAATAAAAACCGTTATATGCCTAATTATGCTTAACTTTTTTTGACCAGTGTAATATTGAGTCAGAATAAAAATTAACGAAACATCAGTATTCGGAAAAACAATGGAAAATAATTACAAAACAAAACTGTTGTTCAGACAGGATTTTACACAAGATGAAGTATTGGTAACCAATGGTATTATTATTATTTAAATCGTGTAATCATTATATCATTTATAATAAGATGGTGAAACTAGCGCTGAAGTTGTTTCGGCGAATTCGGTTGTGAAAATCGTTGCATTTATAAGTTTTTTTTTTTTTTTGAGAGAGAGAGAGAGAGAGAGACAGTTCCTCGGGTTAAACTAGCGCTGAGGTAGTTTAGGTGATTTCGGAAGTGAAAATCGTTGAATTTGATTTTTTGTGGAGATGCAGTTGATCGTATATCCAAGGCATAACAAAGCCTAAACTAACCAAACCTAACCTGTTACAAAGTCGTATATGCAAGGTGTATATGCGGAGTACGAAGGGAACTACCTCAACGCTAGTTTAGTCGTTGATAGTAGGCTATATATCTAGGCATAATAAAAGCTTAAACCAACCAAACCTGACCTGTCACAGATTCGTATATGCAAGGTGTATAAGGGGAATACGAAGGAAACTACCTCAAGGTTAGTTTAGCGAAATAAGTTGCCCATCATATTAGCCAGTTTTGTCTCGCTCGGTTTTAATTGAGTGGAAAATACTTACACATTAATATAAATTCACAGTAATATGAAAATGTGAAGATCTCGGGGAATACATAAAATATTTATAAAACATATATACAGACTAAAATATGAAAACAAAATGTCAGATTCATGATTATATTATTATAATGCCGCTAATAACTTTGCAAAACATCATCACTTTGAAAAAAATAATATTGAACAAAATATCACGAAACAATAATCAAATACCACCGCCAGATTGCTGTTGTTGTATCATGCGCATGCGCAAACCCACGACGTTGAGGACAAAATATCAGTCACAGACGTTGCAACGGTGACAGAGTACTGAATACGGAGCAGATTTCGATAGCGATATTTTGTCACAGATATTTCGCGTCATCAGTCACAGGTTTATCTGTGACAAAAAAATACCTGTGACAAAATATCGGTTTGTGAAATATCGGCCATCTCTACTCGAGTGGGATTTAATTGACTCTTACACGATTAGAAAGAAGTATATAAAGATTAGAAGAAATAAAGTACTCTAATACAATAAAATATTAATTTTATTGACTTACTAAAATACTAAACTGTCTTGAAAATATATTATTGTACCATCTCATCATTACAAGTATTCCGCTACATGGCAGTAGTGTTCAGCTGTTCTCTTGTTACCAGTTGTGCCAACTGTGCAATATTCACTGAAGTCTATGGACGATTTCTAGTCATGAAGGCTTTATTGATACAGTTTCATTTTTATTAAAACAGTTGCATTCCACTTCAATTATCAATATATATTAAACAATCTCTGATACGTGACTATTCATAATCTCATACAGCAGAAGCTACAACATAACCTAAATGATAAATTAGTGTGATTAGAGTGTAATTAGTTACCAATGCCACCGAGTATTTACCCATTTGCAGTGTAAATAAATACATACCAGTACATATAAACAATGATAGGAAACCTTTAATTAAGAATGATGAAATGAACGTGAATTATTTTAAAAGGTACAATTATTGAAAGTACAATGTTGGCAAACAAAGAAACAAATGCTAGGGAAGTAATTAAGACAAACAAATGCCAGGGATGTGTTAAAAATTGTAGGGTAAGCAGCCAAGATTGCTTGAAACACGTTCCGTACCGTTTTATTGGTCGAAAGTAATATGACGTAGTAAAAGTGCAATAGGAAAAAATTCATCTGAGATTTTTCTTGCACTACCTACCGGTAAATATTGTAACCATTGAAATAGTTATGGTAATTCTTTCACGCGACTTGTTAATTAAACGTGGTGGTGGTGGTGGCAATAGAATTGTTTCATTTAATGATGCCTTTCAGTTGCAGATGTTATTCAAAGTCGAAATTTAACAGGAACTAGAAATGTCCCACAAATGTTCTCTGTAGGTGATTATCCTTTAACACGCATAACATTGTCATATTTCGCGTACTCGCATTCTATGATTAAATATGGATTAATATTCTGGACTCACTTATTTGAAGCTAAAAATAATTTTGTTTTACAAAAGAAACCCATAAGAATAATGACAGGTGTGCATAAAACAGCATCATGTAAAGAGATCTTTCATAATTTTCAATTGCTGTACAGTACTTACCTCGTGAGTATTGATTGTGTGTTATGTTAGAATCCAAGATAATGTTAGTAGTAATGCTGATGTAACATCTATGGAATGCAGTAAATGGGATGAGAAATTATTTGACCGTGCGAGCAAAACACAGACCGCTTTATAATGCCGAGCACAAGTAAACAACGGGCATTATGTATTATACGTACATTGTTCTGTTTACAATGCGTGAATTTCATAGGCTGTTAGACAAGCTGCCTTACAGTAAAAAATACAGCAAATACATTAACCATCAATCACCAAATTACGACCACAGTCACCACCGCTATCACCAAACTACGATCACAATCACACCATTATCACCAAACTACAACCACAATCACCACCATTATCACCAAACTGTAACCATAATCACTATTATCACCAAACTACGATCACAATAACACCATTATCACCAAACTGTGACCATAATCACCATTGTGACCATAATACCATTATCACCGAACTACGATCACAATCACCACCATTATCACCAAATTACGACCATAGTCACCACCATTATCACCAAACTGTGACCATAATCACCATTATGATCAAACTACAATCACAGTCACAACCATTATCACCAAACTGATCATAATCACCATTGTGACCATAATATTATCACCGAACTACGATCACAATCACCACTATTATCACCAAACTACAACCACAATCACCACCATTATCACCAAACTGTGACCATAATAACCATTATCACCAAACTGTGACCATAATTACCATTATCACCAAACTATGATCACAGTCACACCATTATCACCAAACTGTGACCATAATCACCATTGTGACCATAATACCGTTATCACCGAACTACGATTACAGTCACCACCATTATCACCAGATTACGACCACAGTCACCACCACTATCACCAAACTACGATCACAATCACCACCATTATCACCAAACTACAACCACAATCACCACCATTATCACCAAACTGTGGCCATAATCACCATTATCACCAAACTACAATCACAATCACCACCATTATCACCAAACTGTGACCATAATCACCATTATCACCGAACTACGTTCACAATCACCACCATTATTACCAAATTACGACCACAATCACTACCACTATCACCAAACTACGATCACAATCACCACCATTATCACCAAACTACAATCACAATCAGCACCATTATCACCAAACTGTGACCATAATCACCATTATCACCAAACTACAATCACAATCACCACCATTATCACCAAACTGTGACCATAATCACCATTATCACCGAACTACGTTCACAATCACCACCATTATTACCAAATTACGACCACAATCACCACCGCTATCACCAAACTACGATCACAATCACCATCATTATCATCAAACTACAACCACAATCACCACCATTATCACCAAACTGTGACCATAATCACCATTATCACCGAACTACGTTCACAATCACCACCATTATTACCAAATTACGACCACAATCACCACCACTATCACCAAACTACGATCACAATCACCACCATTATCACCAAACTACAACCACAATCACCACCATTATCATCAAACTGTGACCATAATCACCATTATCACCAAACTACAATCACAGTCACAACCATTATCACCAAACTGTGGTCATAATCACCATTGTGACCATAATACCATTATCACCGAACTACGATCACAATCACCACCATTACTAGATCTGTATATAAGATTGAGGTTTTCCCGGCATCGGGTTCTCGGCCACGTGAGTTGGATTGTTGCTTTCAAGCTTTCGATGATTAGGTCTACCATCTTTTTCTTCATGTAGAAGTGCAGTGGGACCATGTCTAGCCGGTATATAAGTGGTCAGTAGGACTTTTCATCGAAAGTTTAGAAGCAACAATGCAACTCACTTGTCTCAGAACCCGCGAAGAGTGTAGATCTGTGTGCTTGAATGTCAGGGTAGCGTTCACAAGGGCTCCAATGGAATGTAATCCTTTGGCTCCTTCCGCTTTTCACTTGAAGACGAAAGTAGATAAACTTGGAAATGTCGCTTTTCTGACTAATGGTTAAAGACCATCTTAAACTCTTGTTATTTTCATTCGACCCATTCCGTGTTGAAATATGGATACCGGAAGGAAAATTATGAGGATTTCTAAGAAATGATTTCGTAAGATTGGATGTGTTGTACTGAACTGTCATTTGTGATTGCCTAACAGTGACGTAGACCCCTACAGTGCAGTAAGTGTGACAAACACTTGTTGACCGTCACGTGCTTCTTATCAGTGCTGCATGCATTGCAATGCTAGGTTTAAAGCCAGGATAGCGTTGTCAGTGTTGGATAATCTAGACTGGAGGATGCTGGTGTGCACAAGATGTAATGCAATACATGAGCGTGGGGTATTAATTTCACAAGCGTCTTGTATAACACGGCGTATCGTTCTGCTGTCAGACAACGTCTCTACAACATACGTACGTTGTTAATCAATATTTAATACAAGTAAATTCGATAATCATCGATAATCCAGTGGCTACTAAGTCGGTGGATCTGAAGTTCACAGGTTCAAATCCAGCCGAGGGCGATGGATTTTAAAGGGCGACAAAATCCTCACCTTGGCTTGCTATGGGACTGGCCCAAGTACAGTAGGCTTATGGTAAAAAAAATAAAATCCTGGTACTAGATAGAGGGGCGGCCGGGTAGCTCAGTTGGTAGAGCAGCTGGCTACGGACTGGAAGGTCCGGGGTTCGATCCCAGGTGGTGACAGGATTTTTTCTCGTTACCAAACTTTCAGAACGGCCCCGAGGTTCACTCAGCCTCCTATAAAATTGAGTACCGGGTCTTTCCCGGGGGTAAAAGGCGGTCAGAGCGTGGTGCCGACCACACCACCTCATTCTAGTGCCGAGGTCACGGAAAGCATGGGGCTCTACCTCCATGCCCCCCAAGTGCCTTCATGGCATGTTACGGGGATACCTTTACCTTTACCTTTTACTAGATAGAGGACTTCAAACAAAACTTGTCGGCGATTTAAAACATACATACAGGGTACATACATGCATGCATACTCGCATAACATACATAAATACATACAAATCATAAATGCATACATACATGCAGTACAATACAATGGAGGGGAAAAGGAACTGGTCAACCTACTCCATTATCTTCTGGCTTACTTCCCTCATGAGTGATGCCTTATCGGTGTCACGAGGTTCAAACCTGTCTTTGGACAGTTGACTAAACAACATATGCACATACTTTCTTACTTACTTACTTACTGGCTTTTAAGGAACCTGGAGGTTCATTGCCGCCCTCACATAAGCCCGCCAGTGGTCCCTATCCTCAGCAAGATTAATCCAGTCTCTATCATCATATTCCACCTCCCTCAAATCCATTTTAATATTATCTTCCCATCTACGTCTCGGCATCCCCGAAGGTCTTTTTCCCTCCGGCCTCCCAACTAACACTCTATTTGCATTTCTGGATTCGCCCATACGTGCTACATGCCCTGCCCATCTCAAACGTCTCGATTTACTGTTCCTAATTATGTCAGGTGAAGAATACAATGCGTGCAGTTCTGCGTTGTGTAACTTTCTCAATTCTACTGTAACTTCATCCCTCTTAGCCCCAAATATTTTCCTAAGTACCTTATTCTCAAACACCCTTAACCTATGTTCCTCTCTCAAAGTGAGAGTCCAAGTTTCACAACCATAAAGAACAACCGGTAATATAACTGTTTTATAAATTCTAACTTTCAGATTTTTTGACAACAGACTGGATGACAAAAGCTTCTCAACCGAATAATAACAGACATACATACATACATACATACGTACATACATACATACATACATACATACATACATACATACATACATACATACATACATACATTCCACACCTGTGGAGTAACGGTTAGCGCGTCTGGCCGCGAAACCAGGTGGCCCGGGTTCAATTCCCGGTTGGGACAAGTTACCTGGTTGAGGTTTATCCGAGGTTTTCCCTCAACCCAATACGAGCAAATGCTGGGTAACTTTCGGTGCTGGACCCCGGGCTCATTTCACCTTCATTTCATTCAGATGCTAAATAACCTAAGATGTTGATACAGCGTCGTAAAATAGCACAATAAAATAAAATAAAAATAAAATGCATACATACTCACATAACATACATAAATACATGCATGCATACACATAGGCTATATATACATACATACAACGAAGAGGGAAAGGAACTGGCCAACCTCCCCATTATCTTATGGCTTACTTGCCTCATGAGTGATGCCTTATTGGTATCACGAGGTTTAAACCTGCCTTTGGACAGTTCACTAAACAACATACATACTTACATGGGCTTACATATACATACATACATATTCCGCGAAAAACGTTCAGGTGCTTTTATAGAGTTTGAGTGAAGGGAAAGAGCTTGCGAGCCTATGAGAATAATGACTGCTACATTATTATTATTATTATTATTATTATTATTATCATTATTATTATTATCATCATTATTATTATTATTATTATTATCATTATTATTATTATTACTATTATTATTATCATTAGTATTATTATTATTATTATTATTATTATTATTATTATTATTATTATTACTGTACATTTTATCCACGTCTCGTAATACACTAGTGCAGATGTCAGATGTTTCCTACAGGCCCTGATTTGCTACTTAATTATATTAATATGAAATTCCAAATAAGAGTAAATAAAATATTATAGAATTACAACAAACTAAAGTTCTTAATATCTTATAATCATCTTTTTTATTTTCAAAAATCGCATGTAATCAATTATTAGTATGTTTGAATTTGTGGAAATAGTCTTAAATGACAAAAAATAAGTGTCGAGTTCTTGCATTACCTGACAGAAGGAGCGAACGAAGAACCCGCCGGCAGAGCGCACCTATACGAGTAACGAACCTGCTATGCTGTAAACAGCTGTGCTATCCGTCACACCTCGGGACTCGTGTAATACACGACCGCACTCACTACCACACACCAATACAGTAGTGCTACTTATAACCAAGCCAGAGCAATGCAATGCTGTGTAGGCCTGATTATTTATCAATCCTTCCCCGAACATGAGTAATCCTACCTTACGAAATACTAGCCGCCACTGATAACCTACCCCACATGGGTATTTGTGTTGTTGTTGGGTTTGGAATGAATGGAATTCCGTGTCACAAAGCGCTGGGCGTCATCAGCTGTGTGGAACGTCCGAGCGTGGGTGCAAGTTACACGCGACCAGGAAATTACACACCAAGTGATAATTATATGGTACATATTACTTACCCCTGAAGGCTGCAACCCTCTCTACTGCTCTCCGCTAACCTTACGCAACTGAAAAGGACGAAAGTCCGCTCGTTGACCGTGGTGCCAACTGGCCAGCGAGGTTAAGCGTACTGCCAACATTTGAAACGCCACATCTCCTCCGCTAATCCTGTGATGTGATAAATATGGATAGCTAGGCTTCAGCTCGGCATCGCTAATGTGCGAAGCAATTCCAGAGGGCAGGCAAGTGGCTATCACAAAACAAACACCGCTCGCTCACGCGTAACGATATCTAGTAGTTCTTCTGGACTGTTTTAATCTGGATAAAGTGGCAGATAAATTTGTAGATATAAACTGTGATGTACTTCTGTAAGCATGAAGATTAATATTACTTTATCTTAATAACCGAAGCTTATCATTAAGAAAAAACGTTTAGATAATTTATACTTCTTGAAATGTCTTCTACTACAATAATTAAACAATAATAGGCCTAAATAAAATTATGGATCTATAAGATTATTATTATTGTTTTAACAAGTATTATTATTATTATTATTATTATTATTATTATTATTCCTCCCTATTATTATTATTATTATTATTATTATTATTCCTCACCTGACATAATTAGGAACATTAAATCCAGACGTTTGAGATGGGCAAGGCATTATCACGTATGGGCGAATCTAGAAATGCATATAGAGTGTTAGTTGGGAGGCCGGAGGGAAAAAGACCTTTGGGGATACCGACACGTAGATGGGAAGATAATATTAAAATGGATTTGAGGGAGGTGGAATATGATGATAGAGACTGGATTAATCTTGCTGAGGATAGGGACCAATGGCGGGCTTATATGAGGGCGACAATTAACCTCCGGGTTCTATAAAAGCCAGTAAGTATTATTATTATTATTATTATTATTATTATTATTATTATTATTATTATTATCATTATTATTATTATTATTATTATTATTATTATTATTATCATTATTATTATTATTATTATTATTATTATTCCCTGTTATTATTATTATTATTATTATTATTATTATTATTATTATTATTCCTCACCTGACAAAATTACGAACATTAAATCCAGACGTTTGAGATGGGCAGGGCATGTAGCACGTATGGGCGAATCCAGAAATGCATATAGAGTGTTAGTTGGGAGGCCGGAGGGAAAAAGACTTTTGGGGATACCGAGACGTAGATGGGAAGATAATATTAAAATGGATTTGAATGAGGTGGGATATGATGATAGAGACTGGATTAATCTTGCTCAGAATAGGGACCAATGGCGGGCTTATGTGAGGGCGGCAATGTGCCTCCGGGTTCTATAAAAGCCAGTAAGTATTATTATTATTATTATTATTATTATTATTATTATTATTATTATTATTATTATTATTATTCCTCACCTGACATAATTAGGAACATTAAATCCAGACGTTTGAGATGGGCAGGGCATGTAGCACGTATGGGCGAATCCAGAAATGCATATAGAGTGTTAGTTGGGAGATCTGAGGGAAAAAGACCTTTGGGGAGACCGAGACGTAGATGGGAAGATAATATTAAAATGGATTTGAGGGAGGTGGGATATGATGGTAGAGACTGGATTAATCTTGCACAGGATAGGGACCGATGGCGGGCTAATGTGAGGGCAGCAATGAACCTCCAGGTTCCTTAAAAGCCAGTAAGTAAGTATTGTTGTTGTTGTTATTATTATTATTATTATTATTATTATTATTATTATTATTATTATTATTATTATTAAATAATAAATTATGACTATATGACATTCTAAATGAATATTAGACAATCGTAATTGGTGACTATCACATTCGATTAATTTACGCTAACTTAACCTAGCCTAAACAGATAGAAATTAAGTTTTAGCGATAATTATATAAATCTGAGAGTAACGATTATAAAAATTGACGCCATTTGAGTTTTTATCGTTCCTATATCAGATGAAGCCAAAATTATTGAAGTACGTAACTGGATGATTTGAAGCAAAATTATTTTAATAATGACAGAATAATGTATTACATACCGGTGTCGTCTTTTTTTTTTTTTTCTGTATACGATTTAACACTGACATAAGAAACATATCTATGAAAACAATTAAGAAATAACTTAGTGGGCCATGTTTAGAAATTAGCAGGCTTTGATAATTTGTGAAACAAGAGAACATCAGGCTTTGATTAGAGTTCCTCGATAATAAACTGAATATAAGAGTTGAGACACAGGATCCAAACATTACCTACGTTGTTGCATAATTAAGTAAGCAGTTACAACGGCTTTGCTTCTAGTAAACACAAGTTAGCAGATTTTCCTTATTTCTCAGCGATAATAACTAGCTGAAATCATGGTATTTCATGTATTATAATATAATATACTGTATTATAAAATTACGTACCACATTTGTTTAATATATGTATATAATATACAGGTCTATGGTTTTATTTCTCACTAGCCGTACCCGTGAGCTCCGCTGCACCTGTTAGAAATAAATATAAAGTAATTACATAATTAAAATAGGACGTTTGATCCAGGGAACATTCGTGTTTGATAGAAGGATAAATCGTTTAATATGTTACTTAATTTAAATTGTATTAAATAATTAAAATGCGATCATTTTGGTCCAGAGACACTCATTTGGTGCAATGACAATTCCTTTAACATGTTAACTATAGTTTAATGAAGATTGACATATCATTTAGTGTTAATGTCTAAACTTTATATTACTTGCTATATGTTTCCATTGAATTATGGTAATAACTTAATTTTAACCCTTGTTTTCTACGTATTCAGTAAATGGCGCTTGGCCCACTATGGTTCTGAACCTTTCAAATAACTTAAATAGTGATACCGCATATATACTGGTATGTAATTATATTTCTCTCTTTCGAAAATGTAAGGATTCACGATCTCCTATGCACTATTGCCATGGAATGAATAAATGTGTTTTTTCTTCCTACTCAAAAATTTTATATTTTGCACATAGGAGTTACTGCAGGAACAACAACGCTATAATCTGAGGCGGCTGGGAAAAGGTATTGTATTGTTGGTGTAAAAGTCTTGTATATCCTTAAATATCAGTCCTATTAAAATTTTGCATAGAATAAAACTTATCGGAAATCAGTTTTAAAGAAACTTTTGTTATGTAACATTTTTCACAAAAAGCAATCATAAGCGCGATATTTGTATTTATTTAATTCAGGCCCCTTTAAATAAAGTATTTTGAATGCCACATAGCCTAAAATCTAAGTTACAACGAACTTAATTTATATTTCAGTTTTCATCAAAATCCGTTCAGCCATTATCGTGTGAAAAGGTAACAAACATACATACAGACAGACTTACTTACTTACAAATGGCTTTTAAGGAACCCGAAGGTTCATTTCCGCCCTCACATAAGCCCGCCAGCGATCCCTATCCTGTGCAAGATTAATCCAGTCTCTATCATCATACCCCACCTCCCTCAAATCCATTTTAATATTATCCTCCCATCTACGTCTCGGCCTCCCTAAAGCTCTTTTTCCCTCCGGTCTCCCAACTAATACTCTATATGCATTTCTGGATTCGCCCATACGTGCTACATGCCCTGCCCATCTCAAACGTCTGGATTTTAAGTTCCTAATTATGTCAGGTGAAGAATACAATGCGTGCAGTTCTGTGTTGTGTAACTTTCTCCATTCTCCTGTAACTTCATCCCTCTTAGCCCCAAATATTTTCCTAAGCACCTTATTCTCAAACACCCTTAACCTATGTTCCTCTCTCAGAGTGAGAGTCCAGACATACAAACAAAAATTTCAAAAACGCGATTATCGGTCTCAGGATGAATAATTATACATGTTAACACCAGTTATTTTTGTAAAAGCGAAAATTATCACAAAAATTTCGGTTACGGATTTATTATTAGTGTAGATGGGAGATTTTTTTTTATCAAACCTTTACATATTCTGATTGTTGATGCGATCAACCTCTCAACTCATATTATAAAGGGACTCTAGAATTGTTGAAATTACAGATATTCAGGAATTCATTATTTTATCGACTCAATTTATTTTTGAGTTCACGTGTACCTAGATTTAGTTGTATGCGTTGACTACGGGGCGAATCGGGATCACATGGTTCTCTTGATCTAGTCATGGCCATCTTGACAATCGCCTAATATAAATACACGTTCAAAGTTCTGAAAAACAAAGGAATTGCTATATTAAACTCATGTTAAATGTGCATTTATATATAAACTTGTTCAATGTAGGCTATGTTATGACTAGGGACCGGATTTTTATGTAATTACATATTATATTCCTTTCAACCTAACCGTATATAAATAACAAATCTTTGCGAATCTTGTAATTACCATTAATAGGCCTATATTAAAATTTGATACTACATATTTTTACATATTTACCCCACATTACATATTATGGCTTGGTATTACATAAATCTACATATTTAGAGGTTTTATTCACTTTTACTTCTCTAAAGTCGCTATGATCATGTCTCCGAGTATTTCTTTCAATTATCTTGGCTTCGTTTACGGAAGAGACGTTCAGTTCATTCACTCTGTTTGCTGTATCAGATTTTAAATAATTCCACACCTATTTACCTAGTTCCTCGCTTCACACTTTTAGCATCCCACCACAACCGTGATACACGTTCACAGCATAACCATGTTCTATCAATTCCATTCCATCAAACATCTCTCTACTCTGCTTCCTTCACAATACACACAGCTCGTTCCTGGAATTCCTTGTCACAGGAAATCAGGAGCAGTCGGAGTCTAAAATCTTTTAAGTACACTCTACTTAGAAATGTATTTATTGAACAGAACTAGACTCTTGCGGAAATTTCTAAATAGTCTTAAATGACCAAGTTGTTATTTTTTTCTCCTCTCTCTTCTTTTTTTTTCTCTTTTCTTTTTTTTTTATTATCTTCATATATTACTTAATCATCTGGGTTTGTATGCCATTTAGTAGGACTTTACTAATCAACATTTTATGTCTTGTCACCCATATGTATTCTCCAATTAGTATATTAACTGAATAATATATCTCAAGTAAATTAATCGTCCAATTTGTCTCGGGCATTTTAGATCTTATAAATTGTGTTTGTGTGTGTGTGTGTGTGTGTGTGTGTATTCCCCTTATGTTATGTAACTTATTTTGATTATGTGTAATTTTCTACTTTATTTTATATATTATGTAACTGATCTTGTCTATTGTAATTTCCTACTATATTTTATGTAATTTCTAAGTTATTTTCTTTTGTGTTGTTTTGTAATCAAATTTTGTATCTCATGTATTTGTATTATTGAAACCTGGTTGAGTGGAAGAGAAGGCCTCATGGCCTTAACTCTGCCAGGCAAAATAAACCTACTACTACTACTACTACTACTACTACTACTACTACTACTACTACTACTACTACTACTACTACTACTACTACTAAAAGATAAAAAAAACTTCTCCTAGGGAAGTTTACAATTTGAAATACTCAGATTTAAAAAGCCTTTTTACCTACCCAAGAAAGGATGTATTTCTGGACGAAACATAACGTCCTTAGTTCCAGGAAGTAGTAGAGGCACTCACCCCATACCGCCCATTGTAAATATGAGTGAACACAAAATGCAACCTTTGTCATACAACTACCTTGTATTGTAAAAATCACTCAGAAAGTAGCGTTGACTTCATATGGTGGAGTGGGACTAGGACAACATGATTTGTCTCGAACTATAATTGTCCTGCACACGTCTTAACAAGCCGTTCCCATGCAATTTGCAACGTTACCCATCCTCTTCCTAATCCTTCCAGGGAAAACCTGTGTCAAGTCTGACATGAGCCGCAATAAAGTAGCCGACTTTTGAAAAGAAGCTGGAGTAAAGGAACAAACTGGAAAGATGTTTCAAGATTAAAATAAATAGCTTTTCAGGTTATTCCTTGACCTCTTTACTTTAAATTTAGTAGACCTATACAAAAATGGGATTTTCCGAGCAATTAGAAAGTATGGTTCTCGGCTGGAATAATCCTATCCTTCTGAATGAGACAGGAATGTCACTTTTAAAACAACAGTTTGTAAATGTCTATAATTTTTTAGGTTTTAGTAGGTACTTTGTTTCTTACAGGGAGCAGCTAAAATCCATGTATCCCATATCTCCTCTTATTTTCTCCCAATCCAGTAAAGCGGAACAGTGCTTGCAAGTGAGTTTATCTACTGCTTTTAACTAACTAAAATGGTCCCTGTATCTTCAACCCTAACGACAAAAATAAAATCATGGATTGCTTTCGCTACAGATGTAAAAATAATAATGTGTCAAGTGTGCGGTAAAAAAAAGTCGGGTGCTCTATGAAATCACAACTGGAGAGTCTTATCTATCCCATTTGGCTTCTCGTTTTCAAAATTTATCCGCATATCATCAGCTAAGTACAAGATCTCATCATCACAATTTACTCATTATACCCTACCACAAGCCATCTTTATATTCTTCATCCTATACAGTTTCAGTTGCTAGAAATTGGAACTCTCTACCGAGTGATATAAGGGGTTGTTGGACAATAACTTCATTTAGGTCAAAATTACATAAATTCTTACTTAACAGATTAATTGCTGATTAATATTTGTTACTTATAATGAAACTAACATCTGTCCATTCTTATTATTATTACCATTAATTTCTCTAAATAGATTTACAAAATCTCTAATGGCAATTGCATTAATATTCTCATTATAGAAATAGAAATATATATATATATATATATATATATATATATATATATATATATATATATATATATATTCTCCCTGTAACATAGTCCTAGTAAGCTTATATTAAATTAATTTTCATCATTTTACTAGCTATCTCAAATATTAAATTAATTATAATTCATTGAATTAAATTAGCTCATAAATTAAGTTACTACATTACCTTATAGATTTATCTAAATTTAAATAAATGTGTAGTGAAGAATATTGCTGGAGAACCTTTTAAGTGTAGTGTAAATATTTGTAATTTAAATTTATGTATTGTATTGATTAAGGCTGGTTGAGTGGAAGAGAAGGCCTTATGGCCTTAACTCTCCCAGCGAAAATAAAACATTATTATTATTATTATTATTATTATTATTATTATTATTATTATTATTATTATACCTGCTATTGATACTAAATATTTTCATGATTTTACATATTTTGGTTCATATTCAGCTTATTTTTCTTACGTAAATATGTACATATTTCACACCTTGATATTACATAAAAATCCGGTCCCTAGTTATGACTAAGAATATGACGTCACGCCGTAGCCTACGATTGTAAGTTCTGGTTGGTCGTGGTTGGACCCATCTAATCAGTTTTTCAATTCTTATATTCAAACGTTATCGAGGGATTCTAGCTTTAACTAGCGACCATAAGTGATATTCTCTTGTTTTTCAAATGGCCAAAGCCTGCTAACTTCTAAACACTGCACACTGATTAAGTTATTTCATCACTGTTTTTATACATAGGAATTTAACATTGCCATAGGTATAAGAATCTGTAAAAAAAAATTGTAGAGTATAAACTTAATAAGTTATCACCTCATGTGAAATGTGTGCAACGCACTGAACGAACAGCAGAAGAGTATTAAACCCAGGATTGCCAACTGTTCGTCGTTCGTTGCTTGTCCTCTTCTGCGTGGATTCTTCACACCACACAACACACACTCACGGCGGCACTAACACGTTGACGAGTCTCCTAGTATTAACTCAGAACAAACATCCATGACCTAGGCAGTTTTCGAACCCACGACAGTTGCAGCTGTGCACCTAGTAGTTGAGGCCGACAGGAATGATGCAGCAAACGAGGAACACGAGCAATGCGATGCTAACAGCTGTTGTGCTGGTATTTCCGTTAACAATCCAATTGACCTCTGACCAGGCTATTGTGTTTAGCGGCCTTGCATGTCCGTCACTGGAAGTCGTGATATACCAAAGTTTGTCATGCAAAAGTGACAGAATACCATAGAATATTATCATTATTTTTAATTTTAGTAGGTTATTTTACGACGCTGTATTTACACCCACAAAACGCAAAAAATGATGAAAAATTAGAATTTTCAAAATATAATTATTTTAATAGACAATTTTCTCCTCTTTAATTTGATATAAGAATTTTCGATTTATGCCTTATGGTTTTTCAGATAAGTCCCATTTTCCAAAATGCTGCGTCATCAGTCATGGTCACTTACTTTTGGAGTGCATTACTTTTGGAGTGATCTTCGTAGCAGTCAATCCCCTCGTCCAGCATTGCTTGTAAAATAAAGTTCTTTCTAGTCCCGAAATAGACGCATAGATATCTGGGCATGATCATTAGATTGAAAAAACGTTTTTACATAATGAAGTAATTTATAATCTTTTACTGTTAGTCATAAAACTGTAAATTTGTGTGTCAATGATGTTGTACGTCATTTTAATAAGAGTCCAAAAGTAGAAATTACAATTCTGAGGAGGATGGGCATAAACCCTGGGACAAACACCATCGCAGGATTTGTTGCATCAATGGAAATAGGGACAAAAAAAAACATTCAACACCTGAAGTTAAAACAAGACGGAGGTATTTGAGAGGCAGAAAGAAGCTGAAACTGGACCGACATGAAGCTGCTTAAGGGGTGACATATGATGATGGAGTCTTCTAGACTCTGAAAATTTGTGGCTCATTTCCTGTAAATAGTAATTTTAGAATATTTAGTTCTTTCAAACATGATATCTGAGTCAAATATGGTGATACCAAGAAGATATTGGTGTCCTTTTGAAGCTTGAAATGTCCCCCAGTGCCTGACAATGAGTAAAATAACATTAATATAATTAGTAATTTATCTATGGATCTTTACATGATTTATGCAACATAACATATTATTGTAAGTTACATATATGGTAATATTTAATTAATGTAAATAAAAATAAAAAAATAGCTCTATGTCAGGCACTAAAGAATAGTTTTAGCTATAAAACAGTGAAAAACTGTGGCTCTATCTTAAAAACTGCATGAGCTATCATGTTTCAAGTTGCATGTCAAAATTATAAACAAAATAATTTTTATAAACAATTTAGACATAATTTCAAGAGATCTGTTCGCTTCATTCTCTTTCTGATACCATTCTCAATTTTATAAAAATTTTACAGAGCAAAATTGTACAAAACAAAATTTTTTGTATGTAAAGGTGTACATATGCCTTAACATCTCAGGTTATTTAGCGTCTGAATGAGATGAAGGTGATAATGCCAATGAAATGAGTCCGGGGTCCAGCACCGAAAGTTACCCAGCATTTCATTATATTGGGTTGAGGGAAAACCCCGGAAAATACCTCAACCAGGTAACTTGTACCGACCGGGATTCCAACCAGGTGGCCTTTATTTAACGTTCCTTTTAAACTACACAGGCTATTCATAGAATGTGAGATAATGATGTAAGGGTAATGAAGTAACAGTGGAACATCAGTAGCAAGTCCTACCGAAGTGTCATTTTGTATTGTAATGCAAAAGATGTTGAAAGAAATGCCACGGGAATACACGTACATAGTTCCAAGAAATTACTAGTGGCTTGTGCAGCAAATGCTGCAAACTAAGTTCAGTAGACGTTCAAATAAAAATTTTTCAGATTTATTTTCAATGAAAAATACCAGACATTTTGAAAGTTATTTGCTTCCGTAATAATGAAACATACTCCCTCTGAATGGTTTTTTATGCCAAATACTTTTTTTGAACCTATCCGACATCAGTTTTTGAGTTTCAACCCGAAAACGCAAGTAACAATGTCAGGACAATCAGTGGGTTTTTCGTGTGGGAGTAAAGCAGTAGCTATTTGAGGTCATTGTGGATTGTAAAAGTCAGGTTTGCCATGCTTTCGAACAATAGACATAGCATCTTGGTATAGCTGCTGCATGTAGAGCTTGAAATGTAGAGGGTAAAATCATTTTATCCTACTAAGAGATCTTGCTGAAATGATCGAGAGACTACATAATTTTGTAGGCATCTTATTTTGTCAGTAAGTAATGCCTTTTGGTCTTTCCTAGGAATTGTAATTTTTTCGCTCTCTCGAGCCAATACTGAAGAGAATGACGCATATAAATATCTACACCACACCGCCATTAAGTATATGAAAAAGACCCAACCCCACTTGATTAATAACTATAAAAATATTTGATTTTTAACAATATTATTATCTTACCTAAGTTTTGTATACTACATAGCCGCCACTCAATAAATTATATAAATGAAGACCTAATTTAAGATATTCTCTACATCTACTTACATAATCCTTAAACGTTTCACTTTCATATCATCAGTATAGCATTAAAATATATATATATAATTAATGAAAAATAGTTACATCATGGCATTAATTATAATAATATTTCATTTCTAATTGTAATAATGTGATCAAACCACCTCAAGTTCTGTAGATTTTAATATCCAATACACAGCTGTACTCAGAAAATTACACTCCGCAGAATCAGACCTGTAAATTATTTTAGTAAGTCTTGAAGTTTTTAATAACCAATTGAATTTGAGCTCTAAATATGTCAGCAATCCTGCAGGTCATGGCCTTCGTGTAATATCCTGTTGTTTATTGTAGTGTATATTTTATTTTACACTGAAATGGAATTAGTTCTCAAAACTGACGAAAGATAACTTTTGGAAAATAGGAAAATTATGTAGGAAGACTAACGCTTCACTGAAAGTTACTATTCTTCAAAAAATCCTTGGATGCCAAGTTTCAAAATGACGGATGATTAATTAAAATCCGTTCAGCCGTTTTCCCGTAATTTCCATTACCAGTTCAAATTTTATATATATATATATAGATGTTAATCCAATATTTATATTTACTTGAAGTTGGTGTGAAATTGGAAGAAACGAACCAGAAATTGTTTTTAATCAAAACTTTACTCTGTGTTCGTAAAATAAAAAGTATGCCTAATGGACAGTATGGAAATCAATACATTCACACAAACGTCGTGACAAAAGAATGTTGAATATCGGTTTTCAATGGCCTTGCTTCAGTGACTCGCATTTAAAATAAAATGTGATGGGGGAGGAATGTACATTTTTAATAAACAATTGACATATTTGCTTTAGATTTAAGAATTAATTTTAATTTCATGTCTTTCCAATTGTGACCTCTATGAACTGGTTTGGGGTACTACCACAGTCTAGTATATACAGTCACGAAGCTCAGTACGTAGTAAATATGCATCCATAGATAGTTTCTAACCACTAGGATCGCTACTATCGCCTCATTACAGACAATTTGAAATAGTACCTACACAGTCTATTGTTCCTAGTACCCTCATAAACTCAAGCTTCGTGACTATATATACAAGACTGTGGTACTACATTCTTTTGTTAATTTGCTTACGTTTCGATTATTTGTAGGTACAAGATTTCAACATTACGTGAAATCATAATTTTATTAATGATTTATTGATCGATCAGCGCACTTAGCGCTAAACAGATCACTTCTAAAATAAATAACATTATACAGATGGGCCCTACAGCATATGACATTGAATTGAAGACAGCCTTAAACTACTGAAGTCAAATTACATGACGTTTGCCCTAAAAGGGACGTCACTAAGCGATAATTTTTATTGTCCAAAAAAAATAATTTTATTGCAACATGGTTTAGTGGTCAACATGCTGGCTTTTAGATCTGGAGGTTCCGGGTTTGATTCTCCGGCTCGGCTCTCAGAGAATTTTCCTTGAAGAAGAAACGTTCCCTGGGTGTCTAGCATCCGTGAATTCTATAGACAAGTTACACCATCTGTGACCTGAACTAGAAAGCAATAAAAGATGCTAAGGAGTTAAACAATAAATTAAAAAAATTACATTAATAATACTTACTTACTTACTTAATTACTTACTTACTTACTTACTTACTTACTTACTTACTTACTTACTTACTTACTTACTTTTAAGGAACCCGGAGGTTCATTGCCGCCCTCACATAAGCCCGCCATCGGTCCCTATCCTGAGCAAGATTAATCCAGTCTCTACCATCATATCCCACCTCCCTCATATCCATTTTAATATTATCTTCCCATCTACGTCTTGGCCTCCCCAAAGGTCTTTTTCCCTCCGGCCTCCCAACTAACACTCTATATGCATTTCTGGATTCGCCCATACGTGCTACATGCCATGCCCATTTCAAACGTCTGGATTTAATGTTGCTAATTATGTCAGGTGAAGAATACAATGTGTGCAGTTCTGTGTTGTGTAACTTTCTCCATTCTCCTGTAACTTCATCCCTTTTAGCCCAGATGTATTCCTAAGCACCTTATTCTCAAACACCCTTAACCTATGTTCGTCTCTCAAAGTGAGAGTCCAAGTTTCACAACCATACAGAACAACCGGTAATATAACTGTTTTATAAATTTTAACTTTCAGCTGTTTTGACAGCAGACTGGGTGATAAAAGCTTCTGAACCGAATAATAACAGGCATTTCCCATATCTATTCTGCGTTTAATTTCCTCCCGAGTATCATTTATATTTGTTACTGTTGCTCCATGATATTTGAATTTTTCCGCCTCTTCGAAGAATAAATCTCCAATTTTTATATTTCCATTTCGTACAATATTCTGGTCACGAGACATAATCATATACTTTGTCTTTTCAGGATTTGCTTCCAACCCTATCGCTTTACTTGCTTCAACTAGAATTTCCGTGTTTTCCCTAATCGTTTGTGGATTTTCTCCTAACATATTCACGTCATCGGCATAGACAAGCAGCTGATGTAACCCGTTCAATTCCAAACCTTCTGTGTTATCCTGAACTTTCCTAATGGCATATTTTAGAGCAAAGTTAAAAAGTAAAGGTGATAGTACCTACGGTGTATAAAATTTTGTTGTGAAGATGATGATGACGTCATGGAATACTACTTGCTAGGTAACCTTTTCTGGCACTAGTGCCAGAATTAGACCAATTTGTGCATAATTTATAGCGTCATAACAAGCGTGTTTTAATGCTAGGATGGCATAAAAGCTATATTATATAACGCTTTGTCTAATTTATAGGTGACGAATGCTTTGGACCTGAGACCTCCCGAATACGAGTCACAAATGCTACCGTCTGCACCAACTCGCTTGGTAGACTTTTGTTATGCTTTGCTTATACCAATCTGTGCAGGATTCTCAAGCACTAGGCTAAGACTGGTTATTTTTGTTTAGTGATGTTGTTAGTATTGGTCTGTCAGTGGCTAGCGTAATGGTGGACGTACAAACGATGTTACATTATGGAAACTGTGCGTTATTTCATTATTATTTGTCGTGTTTCACTATTTTTCAGTGGTTATTGAATTAATGCGTGTTTTGCGTTCTTCACATTGCATCGTACCGCCTATATAGCTTAGTCCCTTTCTTTCGCTAGAAACCACAACGTTTGCACTTTTATTACCACGCAAGTCTCATGTCAGACGTAATTTACTGTAATTACAAACAATTTCATTTTCTTCAACTACTGTAGGGGAGAGTCGGGTAATATCGGACAGCGAGTTTCTTTCATCTACCACACGATGATAGTACCTGATTGACATGGTTACGTTTCTGTGATGTCGCATGTCATTCAGGTACTAACATATGGTGGTAGATGAAAAAAAACGCACTGTCCGATTCAACCCGATGTCCGATACCACCCGACTCTCCCCTATGTCCGTTTTTTGTCTATGCGGATGGCGTGAATATGTTAGGAGAAAATCCACAAACGATTAGGGAAAACGCGGAAATTCTAGTTGAACCAAGTAAAGCGATAGGGTTGGAAGTAAATCCCGAAAAGACTAAGTATATGGTTATGTCTCGTGACCAGAATATTGTACGAAATGGAACTATAAAAATTGGAGATTTATTCTTCGAAGAGGCGGAAAAATTCAAATATCTTGGAGCAACAGTAACAAATATAAATGACACTCGGGAGGAAATTAAACGCAGAATAAATATGGGAAATGCCTGTTATATTCAGTAGAGAAGCTTTTGTCATCTAGTCTTCTGTCAAAAAATTTGAAAGTTAGAATTTATAAAACAGTTATATTACCGGGTGTTCTGTATGGTTGTGAAACTTGGACTCTCACTTTGAGAGAGGAACAGAGATTAAGAGTGTTTGAGAATAAGGTTCTTGGAAAAATATTTGGGGCTAAGAGGGATGAAGTTACAGGAGAATGGAGAAAGTTACACAACGCAGAGCTGCACGCATTGTATTCTTCACTTGACATAATTAGGAACATAAAGTCCAGACGTTTGAGATGGGCAAGGCATGTAGCACGTAAGGGCGAATCCAGAAATGCATATAGAGTGTTAGTTGGGAGACCGGAGGGAAAAAGACCTTTGGGGAGGCCGAGACGTAGATGGGAAGATAATATTAAAATTGATTTGAGGGAGGTAGGATATGATGGTAGAGACTGGATTAATCTTGCTCAGGATAGGAACCAATGGCGGGCTTATGTGAGGGTGGCAATGAACCTCCGGGTTCCTTAAAAGCCAGTAAGTAAGTAAGTAGGCCTATGTACGTATAAAATCCTCAAGTTTTCAAAATCATCTCTACAAAAAAAAATCACAAATTCAACCATTTTCGCTTGCAAAAACATCGGAACTAACTCAGCGCTAGTTTCATTAAAAGAAACGGCCTCCTTATATACCTACCCAGAGTTCCTACATATCGATATGACCACAGATGTTAAAGCGACTATAAATAAACTTGGCAAAAAAGTTTCTTATAAGCCTGGGACCTTGTCATGCATTACGATATATCACACAAACAAGAGATCGATATTGCCTTGCCGCGTTGTTCATATGTATATGCGCAATTTGTCAATATTATCACCTGCCCACATCTAGCTTTCGATGACAGTTTTAGAATTTTGTAAACGTTGAAAGAAAATGTAATTTGATAGCGAACAGAGAAAGCACACAGCCTTGAGTTCATGACATTCTGGTCGAGGGTTAATTCGTAAAAATAAATATTAGGCCTATAGATACGTGAGTGCATGTAGGAAAGTGTAACAGAAATTCTAATTAAAATGAAGAAAGGAATTAAGAAAATAGAAATAAAATACTGAATATAATAATAAAAAGGAACAAATAAATAAATAAGAATAAAAAATAGGAGAAATACAAAAGCAGAAAAATAATTTTTAACATACATAAGTGATTTACATAATAAAATTTACTTAAAATATATTTAATGGCTGAATATACGCAGTGGTAATGTTTAGTGGATCTTCTTGGATTAATGCTTAAATGATGTAAACTCAGGTATTAATCTTGTTAAAAGACAGATTAAAATTTTCGTTCTCTAAATATTATAAAAACTATTCTTGTTTCATTTTCTTTAACATTTACTGGATGATATCAATTAAAATTATTTAATAATAAAATAAAATAAATTTAAATAAAAGAATGATAAATAACAATTATGTATGTCTTTTCATAAAAATTTCAGATATAGTAAAATATTACTTATTTACTTACTTACTTACTTACTTACTTACTTACGGCTTTTAGTAAATCCGGAGGTTCATTGCCGCCCTCACATGAGCCCGCCATTGGTCCCTATCCTGAACAAGATTAATCCAGTCCCTACCATCATATCATACGTGCTACATGCCCTGCCCATCTCAAACGTCTGGATTTAATGTTCCTAATTATGTCAGGTGAAGAATACAATGCGTGCAGTTCTGCGTTGTGTAACTTTCTCCATTCTCCTGTAACTTCATCCCTCTTAGCCCCAAATATTTTCCTAAGCACCTTATTCTCAAACACTCTTAACCTCTCTTCCTCTCTCAAAGTGAGAATCTAAGTTTCACAACCATACAGAACAACCGGTAATATAACTGTTTTATAAATCAAAAGAAAGTTACTCCATCTGATCGTCGATAAACAGCCATTGTTATCAATTTATAGTAGGTGTATTGAATTCTAGAACCCGGAGGTTCGTTGCCGCCCTCACATAAGCCCGCCATCGGTTCCTATCCTGAGCAAGATTAATCCAGTCTCTACCATCATATCCCATCTTCCTCAAATCCATTTTAATATTATCCTCCCATCTACGTCTCGGCTAATCCAAAAGTCTTTTTCCCTCCGGCCTTCCAACTAACACTCTATACGCATTTCTGGATTCGCTCATACGCGCTACATGCCCTGCCCATCTCAAAAGTCTGGATTTAGTGTTCCTAATTATGTCAGGTGAAGAATACAATGCGTGCAGTTCTGCGTTGTGTAACTTTCTCCATTCTTCTGTAACTTCATCCCTCTTAGCTCAAAATATTTTCCTAAGCACCTTATTCTCGAACACCCTTAACCTCTGTTTCTCTCTCAAAGTGAGAGTCTAAGTTTCAGAACCATACAGAAGAACCGGTAATAAAACTGTTTTATAAATCAAAAAGAAGTTACACCATCTGATCATCAATAAACAGCCATTGTTATCAATTTATAGTAGGTGTTTTGAATTCTTGAACCCGGAGGTTCATTGCCGCCCTCACTTAAGCCCGCCATCAGTTCCTATCCTGAGCAAGATTAATCCAGTCTCTACCATCATATCCCATCTTCCTCAAATCCATTTTAATATTATCCTCCCATCTACGTCTCGGCTAATCCAAAAGTCTTTTTCCCTCCGGTCTCCCAACTAACACTGTATATGCATTTCGTCCATACGTGCTACATGCCCTGCCCATCTCAAACGTCTGGATTTAATGTTCCTAATTATGTCAGGTGAAGAATACAATGCGTGCAGTTCTGTGTTGTGTAACTTTCTTCATTCTCCATGATAGAAATGATGAACAAAAATATAAATAATTGGATCGGTGTCGGGTAGAGTTCCCGGTTAGCTCAGTTGATAGAGCGTTGGTACGTTAAACCAAAGGTCCCGGTTTCGATGCCTGGCCTCGGAACAATTTTTCCCTCGCAGTTATTCAAATTAACTTTACGAGAAGTTATAACCTGAAATCTTGATTTGCATAATACACGTCACTGTTCGTTAACAGAAAACCACAATTTAAGTCACACGGAGTTAGTGTGCACTCGAGGTTGGTTGCTTGAAGGGTGTCAGCTCACTTTGAGGTCTGTGGATATAGAGGGAAAAATTGGATCTGTGTCGGGTAGAGTTCCCGGGTAGCTCAGTTGGTAGAGTGTTGGTATGTTAAATCTAAGGTCCCGGGTTCGATGCCTGGCCCCGGAACAATTTTTCCATCGAAATTATTCAAAAATATGAATGGACAGAAGAGTGAAAAAGAACACGAATTAAAAAGGGAATGGAAAAAGAAAAGAATTGTGAAAGACAAAAATATTGTGGAATAATCAACAGAAATGAGTAATAGAGAAGAGAAAGTGATGGCACGTTAATGGTAATGAAATAATAGGAGATGCATTGGAAAGAAAGAAGGGGTGGAGGGGAACGGAGCATGGCGCAGGTCCTGGCGTCGCTTGCGCGGCTCATACCGCGTCCAGCAGCCGTGCCTCCAGCATGTTCCTCTTGACGGGCTCCGCCGACACCTACACGGCCTTCAAGCCGGTGCTGCTCTTCGTGAAATGCCTGGGCCTGGCTCCCTTCTCCCTGGTGGGGGACGTGGGCGCCCGCCTCCTGCAGACCTCCCTGTACGACGTGCTATACAGCGTGTTCTTCATACTGCTGGCCTGCTTCCTGGCGCTGTACCAGTCCCACATGTGGCACATCGAGGAAGGCGTCACCATCTGCACCGTGAGCGAGAAGGTCATCTCCTTCAGCACCATCATCCAGTTCGTGATGTCGGCAGTCCTCTGCCTGGTGAAGCGCCACAAGATCGTGGACATCGCAAACCAGCTGTCCGCCTTGAACGAGTCCCTCAAAGTATCCTGCGGGTGTGTCTGGAGGAAGATCTGCCTCATCCTCGTTTCGCATCTGTTTATAAGCCTCGTCAGCGTCGGCATTTGTTTCGCGGCTGACATGGTTGCCCACGTTACAGACCCAACTTCAGTGCCTATCCTCACCTTTAATTTCCTGACCTTCGCTTGTTTCCTTACAGAGTTCCAGATCGTTGGATTCCTCATGCTGTTGAGGCAACTGATCACGGATCTGAATACCTCGATTCGAGGACTGGGGAAGATCAAGGGCAACAAGGGGGAGACTTGTTCGTGCTCCTCGAAGAAGGTCCAGGGGGCTGCTCCAGTGTTCATCACCTCGGCCTACGACAAGCTACAGCAGAATGCGTTCGGTGGTGGCATGGGGACCACCAGGACCAAGGTGGTCGCACTCCGCGATATCCAGGACTCCCTGTGCGCCACGTCCGAGGCCCTGAACTCGGCGTACTCCTTCCTGCTGCTGTACACGTCGGCCAAGACCTTCATCTGCCTCACGCACAGCCTGTACTTCATCCTGCTCAGTCTGTTCATGAACAGCACGGAGGGCTCCTGCGGTCACGTGTCGCACTACGCCTACTACATGTGGTTCCTGCACTACGCCCTCAAGCTGGTCTGGCTGGTCTACTACAGCAGCTCCACCATCTACCAGGTCAGTCTGCTGCTAGATCTTCATATTCATTACTACAGACCGGTATACTGTGTGTTCAGTTCAAAGTGTGTCATGGCTCGCTGTATGCCGTCATGTGTCTAGCCGATGAGCCTAGAGCAGCCGTGACGAGAACGTGACTCGCGAGACATTGTGGCTCGCAGTGATAGCTGTGCATTTCGCTTGCTTCTAACCTCCGCCAACACCCAGCCTCTCACTCACTGGAGTCAAATTCCGTTCCATTTGTATTTGTCTCTGACCTGCGAGTGGCTTATGTCTCCCTCGAAACCATGTACGAAAGTTCCAAGTAGGATGGGAGGACGCATTTTTTTGCTGTCAATATGATGAGAATATTAAATGTATGATTTGTTCACAAGTATTACGAGGAAAACGGTTGTATAACATAAAACGGCGTTATACTACATGTTACTGATGAAACATTAAAAGGTTAAGTGTTATTGTTGTTATCATCATCATCATCATCATCATCATCTCTGTACGTCGATCCCTTTTTTCAGCAGATGTACGAATAATGCGGTTAGCTCTTCAATTTGAACTCACTGATTTACTATGTGATGTTAAATGAAAGCTAGATGTAAGGACTTGACAAATGCTGAACTTTTCAAATCTTTGCCAAAAAAATAAATATCCGAAGCTTCGTTCTTTCGCTTGCTCTGTTGAAGCCATGTTCGCTACAACTTACGTTTGTGAAAAATTATTTTCAACAATTAAAATAGTAAAATCCAAATTTAGATCACGACTGACAGACAAATACCTTCGTGATCAACTACGACTGGCAGTAAGTGACATAATTCCTGATTTTGAAACTCTGTCGCAGAGACATTCTGAAGACAGTTAATTTTAGGTTGTGATATTGTTCAATTATTGTTCATTTCTTTCTTCGCTACACGTATTAAACGTCTAGCCTTGTACTGTATAAAATTATATTTAAGTGCTTGACGTAAGGAAAATTAAAATCCTTTAATCAGTCAGACAGTTGCTTCGTGTGTCAGCCTCCCTCCATAGGTGCTATGCACGTTGCAGGTTACACAGTGGCTCGGCGCACGATTACATTTTCGCCACCGCTGGCCTAGAGAATTCAATCATCCTACATTTCCGCAGAGGCGTATTACCTATGTACCAGAGAAGTTGCCTGGCAAGTACGACGTTCATTCTGAAGAGTACGTACCGATAAGTAAGGTAACGCCGGTAGTGGCAGGAATGTGAACTGTTTGGAAACACGTACTGAGGTGAGTTTTTTTCTTACTATCGTGATATGAGGAGAGGGTCAAGACGATTACTTACGTATTCGTTGACATTAACTTCGACGGTCAACATGGACACGGAGCATTTGATTTGTGTTGTGGAATGTTGCCGTACACAACCAATGATAACAAATACCCTGCGTACGACTTTCCCCCGCAAAACACAGTTCGAAAGAGGTTATCGTAGCACACAGACCGTACAGACCGCCATCTGTTGCTACGACGTTCAAGTTATACCGTACACGTTCTCAAGTTCAGATTGAACGCCTTGATTAATAGGCAACTTCTCTGACATAAAAGCTGAAACTCGCTTCAAATCTCTGACTCACAACAGTGACGTCATAACACACTTTGAAATGAACACCCAGTAGTACGGAGAAGACTATTCATGGATCAGTTGAAGGTAATCATACATTTAGTTGTTTATTTAACGACTGGAGAAAGCTGGGTTTGCAGTGAAAGACCTGCCCTTGGATAGAACACTCAATGAATTAATGAATATTTAACGACGGTATCAACTACTGAGGTCCTCCGGCTTGGGGGTTGGGCGAAGGGCTAACAACCCATCACCATAAAAAAACAGCTTGTTACGAAACCTAACAATAAGCCTCGGAATGGGACTGTGTTCAGGATAACACAGAGGGTTTGGAATTGAACGGGTTACATTAGCTTCTTGTCTATGCGGATGACGTGAATATGTTAGGAGAAAATCCACAAACGATTAGGGAAAACACGGAAATTCTACTTGAAGCAAGTAAAGCGATAGGGTTGGAAGTAAATCCCGAAAAGACTAAATATATGATTATGTCTCGTGACGAGAATATTGTACGAAATGGAAATATAAAAATTGGAAATTTATCCTTCGAAGAGGTTGAAAAATTGAAATATCTTGGAGCAACAGTAACAAATATAAATGATACTCGGGAAAAAAATTAAACGCAGAATAAAATGGAAAATTCCTGTTATTATTCGGTTGAGAAGCTTTCATCATCCAGTCTGCTGTCAAAAAATCTGAAAGTTAGAATTTATAGAACAGTATATTACCGGTTGTTCTGTATAGTTGTGAAACTTGGACTCTCACTTTGAGAGAGGAACAGAGATTAAGGGTGTTTGAGAATAAGGTTCTTAGGAAAATATTTGGGGCTAAGAGGGATGAAGTTACAGGAGAATGGAGAAAGATACACAACGCAGAGTTGCACGCATTGTATACTTCACCTGACGTAATTAGAAACATTAAATCGAGACGTTTGAGATGGGCAGGGCATGTAGCACGTATGGGCGAATCCAGAAATGCATATAGAGTGTTAGTTGGGAGACCTGAGGGAAAAAAAGACCTTTGGTGAGGCCGAGACGTAGATGGGAGGATAATATTAAAATGTATTTCAGGGAGGTGGGATATGATGGTAAGGACTGGATTAATCTTGCTCAGGATGGAGACCAATGGCGGGCTTATACCCTATGAGGACGGCAGATATTTTTTTCTTGATCAAAGGTAACGATTAAGAAAAAAAAATATTTCATTTTAGTAAAAGAATCGTGCAGATATTTAATTAATTGTACATTTTATTATGTAAATGATTACTGTTGTAAAAAAACTTACGCAAATTTGATATTATTTTTACAGGTAATTATTGGCCATTCTAATATTCTTAATAGTGTTTTATAAAGTGTAATGTACGTACTTAGTCGTACATTAAGCATAAAGGGCCGTATTCATAGACATTCTTAGCGCAGATTTCCGGTGGCTGATCAGCGTTTTTCGTATTCATAAACCAGTGTTAGCGATAGGATATGATTTGAATTCTGTACTAGTAACCAGTGGATAGCCGGGGCTAGCTTAGTACGCTCGTAGCGCGTGCTGCGAAATGTCTATGAATAGCACCCAGAAAGTTTAGTTCATTTAGCTTTTACAGTAGATGAGGTATAAAAAAAATGAATTTCACTCAATTTTTGCAGGCCAATGGTGTACCTCCCCACTAAGCATTCTCAATTGGTAACGAACTAGCAATATGAAATTTTAGTTCCGGCACTTTAAATATCGCAGTGCTATATTTAGCTCGTTAGAGTCATTCACTCATGAATGACGGCTGTCGTTGACTAATAATGTGAGGTGTGATGTGTCATCGGTAATAACTACGAAAGCAACAAGTGTAAAACTGGTAACAACCACAAATTTGTGATAAGTGTTGTAACATATTAAAGAAATTACCCCCAAAATAAATTGAGCTTGTTTTGCTATTAGATCTATGCAAGAAATAGTAAATATCAATACCTTAAAAACAATATACTTTGCATACTTCCACTCGGTAATGAGTTTTGGAATAATATTCTGGGGAAATTCCATCGATATTGACAGTATATTCCTACTACAAAAAAAGAGTAATTAGAATAATAGTAGGTGCCAAATCTAGGGAATCGTGTAGGACTATTTTCAAAAAACTACAAATAATGTCCATGGCTTGTCAGTATATCTTTTCATTAATAATCTTCCTCGTATGTAATCGTGAAAACTTTGTAACTAATTCAACAGTTCATAGCATAAATACACGTCAAAAAATGACTTTCATACTCCATCGGCAAGTCTATCGTGCTATCAAAAAGGAGCACGTTACATGACAGTAAAAATTTTAATAGACTCCCTATCGATATAAAAAATGAAACTCAAAACAAGATTATTTAGGGCCAAATTAAAGAAGTACCTAATTTCTCACGCCTTCTATTCTGTAGGTGAATTTATGACATTCAACAACGCTTCGTCAATATTTCTGACTTGTATTAAGTATCGATACTAACCCCTTGTGTTGTACTGGTAGACTATATTGTAAAATTCTTCTGTATATATTTCAACTAGACTGTGACTATAATTATAAGACTTCGTAGTACAATTAAGATTGTTTTTGACATGTTTCATATTCTAGCTGTGAAGCGATGTACGAATACCATGGAATGTAAATAATTACAATACGGTACAATACAACAACAAATCCGCCATATGTGAACATTCGTGCCATCTTGCGAACAATTATCGCACTCGGCTTTTGAATGTAATCTGAAAATATATACATACAAACATATTTGAAGTTCTATCACGTTTTTCGGAGAAAAATGAAATTAGTTATTTAAGTTTACCATAAGGTTGTTAATGGGATGATTGACATTGTCTTGCAGCTGTCAGCTTGAGAAGTCTGGTTCAATTGCAGATATTCCTTGCGCAAGTTCCTTTCTGTGTTAAATTTACTTCTATATTTTGTTATGCATCTTGATTACACAACTTTCAACACTGTATCACTTCGGAATGTGTATTATATGACTTTCTTGTGTTAAATTCTATCGTACCTGGTTTACATGTTTCGACCTATTTATGGGTCATCCTCAGAACTGGTCGTTCCTGGTCTTGGCGTCTCTTGTTTTGTTTCCTGTGAGGGTGTGTTCGTGTGGTGTAATGTAGAGTCAAAGAGTGTGTGTGTTCTGAAATTGAGTTGTGTGTTGAGAATTTCATTGGGGTGTGTTTTTTTTATGTCTGTATATTTCATATTGTTCTAGTCTGTTTAATTTCTGGCTTTTTGGTTGGATGTGTAGTATTTCCATGTCTTTGTTGATGTCTCTTTAGGTGTGGTTAGCATTTGTGATATGTTCTGCATATGTGGAAGTGTTTTGTAATTTTTTATGGCTGTGATGTGTTCTTTGTAACGTGTTTGAAATGATCTGCCTGTCTGTCCTATGTAGAAGTTGTTGCAGGTTATATTTTGTGCTTCAAGAAAAACAAAAATGTTAACGAGTTATATCGGTAGCGCTCCACCAGGGACATCTTTGTTTCTAGTGCCCTAAAAATACGTCATGGCTGTATTGGATTTGCCCCGTCCCTGACAACGACGCTAAAACGATGGAAAAAAGAAAGGGAAGGAATTTTTCAAATAAGAAACCAACAAACAAAATATTATAGCTTCTTCTTCAGGAGGAGATTTTTAGCTTTACTAATACAGACCGTATTTTCGTGGATTGTATTTTTTTTAATTCCATACATACTAGCCATACCAATACATAAGACATCGTATTCATCATCATACACAATCTCGTTATCGCGCTTGTGGAATTCTCTACACAATCACATCAGAGACTGTCGGAATTTAACACTGTTCAAAAACAACTCATTAAGCATTTTCTTACTGCGTAGAGTAGGTTTAATTTTTACTTAATTAATAAAAAAGTTCTCTCTTCTTAACTTCTACAACAAACTGTCTAGCCTTTATTAATCAGTTAATATTTTAGTACTTTGATTTTTATTGTATTTGTAGTGCCCTCAAAGGATCGGTTCAGGTATTGAGAAATCATTTGTATGGGAGTGATACTGGAAATTTCAAGTTATCTTAACCGATGGCTATTGATTGGTTTAGATATCAATGCCAATAAATTCGTACTATTATTTTTCTCGCGGTATATGACATCCAAATCATTCTAACCTATCTGATGATATTTTTCCCCCTTTCTTAACTGTAAATGAGCACAAACGCTACTTAGGTGTAAATTTTTCTGACGTTTTGTATATTCGATTCCCTAACCGTTTCAAATGTATATCATTTTACCTTTTAGGTGTGTTTCCAAATTATATGTAATACGCTTTGTCAAATCTGGCAACCTTTTTATAAGGCAAGCTTAATTTATATATTATATTATTTATTTAATATTAATTGTAATTATGATTGTAATAGTATTCTTAATATTGTAGTTGTAATCCCCTGGTAGAGAGGAAGAGAAGGCCTGATGACCTTATCTCTACCAGGTTAAATAAATAAATAAATAAATAAATAAATAAATCAATCAATCAATCAATCAATCAATCAATCAGTAAGTAAATAAATAAGTAAATAAATAAATAAGTCAGTAAGTAAGTAAATAAATAAATATATAAATAAAAAGTAAGTAAATACATAAATAAGTAAATGAATAAATAAATAAGTAAATAAATAAATAAGTAAATAAATAAATAAATAAGTAAATAAATAAATAAGTAAGCAAATAAATAAATAAATAAAAAATAAACCAATAGATATGTAAGTAAATAAATAAGTAAGTAAATAAAAAATAAGTAAATAAATAAGTAAATAAATAAATAAGTAAGTAAATAAATAAGTAAATGAATAAATAAATAAGTAAATAAATAAATACGTAAATAAATAAGTAAATAAATAAATAAGTAAATAAATAAATAAGTAAGCAAATAAATAAATAAATAAAAAATAAACCAATAGATATGTAAGTAAATAAATGAATAAGTAAATAAAAAATAAGTAAATAAATAGACAAATAAGTAAGTAAATAAATAAGTAAGTAAATAAATAAATAAGTAAATAAATAAATAAATAAGTAAATAAATAAATAAGTAAGCAATTAAATAAATAAATAAAAAATAAACCATTAGATATGTAAGTAAATAAATAAATAAGTAATAAAAAAAATAAGTAAATAAATAAGTAAATAAATAAATAGACAAATAAGTAAATAAATAAGTAAGTAAATAAATAAATAAGTAAGCAAATAAATAAATAAATAAATAAATAATAAACCAATAGATATGTAAGTAAATAAATAAATAAGTAAATAAAAAAATAAGTAAATAAGTAAGTAAATAAATAGACAAATAAGTAAGTAAATAAATAAGTAAGTAAATAAAGAAATAAGTAAGTAAATAAATAAATAAGTAAATTAATAAATAAATAAATAAGT
Source organism: Periplaneta americana (assembly GCF_040183065.1). Lineage (NCBI taxonomy): Eukaryota > Metazoa > Arthropoda > Insecta > Blattodea > Blattidae > Periplaneta > Periplaneta americana. Next base: position 157,962,809 of record NC_091128.1, on the reverse strand, counting down.
AAATAAATAAAAATAATGTAGTATTTGTCTCATGCAAATAAGAAATACCATAACGATAAATGTTTTCAGTTACTCTCACTTAATAAATTAATAATGAAGCGACTTAATAATGGGCCATTTTCTTCATTAAAGGACCATCTAAAACTTGCCTCTGTTTCTAGTAATTTATGAAATGTGGCTTGGCTAACCATCTGCTTGAACAACTCAGTTGTAAACATATTCCCTCCCTGTTTATTACAAAAGACAATACACTCCTTTAATGAAATGAGGGGTCACATTTTTTCCTCAGCATACAGTATTGATTGCAGCACCCATAAGTGTACACAAACATCATTATGTTACGAACAATACAGAACTAAATTGTTTTCCAACACACACGACAAAGACGGGCAGCGAATTTCATTATCAGTTAATGCAATGTATTGATTTGATCTTAACAATATTCTGTTTGTAATGGCATTAAGAGAACATTTACTTGAAACGATCATCCAGCGTTGCCATGTGTGCCAAATATCGAAAACATCACCTCACCTTGCATGCCTTTCATGGGATAATATCGTCTCCCCCATGCCAAAACCATGAATGTGCATTTTCTTAGTTTTGCCAAAATGAGTGATAGTTGGGAGGCGGGAGGGAAAAGACCTTAAGGGAGGCCGAGACGTAGATGGGAGGATAATATTCAAATGAATTTGAGGGAGGTGGGATATGATGGTAGAGATTGTATTAATCTTGCTCAGGATAGGGACCGATGGCGGGCTTATGTGAGGGCGGCAATGAAATTCTGGGTTTCTTAATAGTAATATACGTTACAAGAGCGGTATGTTGACGTTTTCATGTTCGAGGAAAAGATTGAAAAAGCGAAACGTAGTTGAGCATTTTTAATTTCCGAGAACATGAAAACAAATATACCGCTCGTGTATCGTACATTATTTTGTGCGAAGATCGTTTATTATTGAAAGACGAATTTCTAATTAGTTGCAATGAAATCTCCATCTTGGTTTCTGTTTAATGACGGCAACTTCGGAACACCAAAATATCTTTCTTCAACTTTGTTGCTGTAAAATGTTTTCTGTGTTTACTATACTCCAGCAGGCCGTGATATACGTCTGTCTTTTTTTCCCCCCAGTCTATAAATGCGAACTTAAAACAAACGGTAAGGTTATGCAATGATTTATCTTTCATTTTTATATTTTAACAATATTATTTATATAACATATTGCAGTAATAACATCGGCATCTGGAATATCGTTGATTTTTTCACGGCTTCCTTAATGTTACTTGTATCAGGAATGCAATAAGTTTCGTGGAGTAGTAGACTTCACTTAATTTTTGCAAATATTTAAAAACAATAATTAACATTGCAATTTAGGTGAAATTGCAGTGGTAAGTTTACAATTTATAATTATTACTATATTGAACGTCTCTAAAAATATGTTAAAAGCCTAAAACAGTAAAATCAATATGTCACTTAAGCAGCAAGAAGAGGGAAATTGTTAAGTGTGTCAGGTTGGGAATACTGAATGTGGTATTTCACACTTACCGCGTATTGGTTCTGTGCGGAAAACAGGCAAATACGCACGATCTCGCACAAAAGTCATTTGTAAGTAATACAACACACCAAATTGCTTTACTGTATAATGTATCATTCCTGAGATGTTAATGTTTAATTAAAATTTTAATCGCTAAATTTATATTTCATCATGCGATGAACGGTTTCAAATTGCTATCTTAATATTTGCCTCACAAAACCAAACTGATTTTGGATTTTTAAGAAACTGTTGTTACTTTTCTATTAAAAAATGTGTAAACATTGATATGATTTTTCTTTTTTCAATCTATATTATCTGCCAAAGATTTTTTTAAAATTATATAATCATTATTAGCATTACGAAAAACCCCGAATGGGATTTTTGGTTCACTATTTATACATAATTCCTGAAAATTGCAAGAGAATTACATGGAAACTGTATCGCGTAGTGGATTTTGAATGCAAAAAAATACTGAAAAAAATATATAGAGAAAAATGAATTTTAAAATTCAAACGTGAAAAAAGGAAAATTACCATCTCCTATTGCACTAGAACTTTCCAGAGGAAATCGCTATATTAAAATATAAAATTTATTCATAATAAAATACTGTACCTAAAAAATGTATTTTTCCAGTTTTGAACAAAATTTCACCGATGCATTGCCTTAAATTGAGTGAGCATATTGGGTATTAAATCAATGGCTTTCCCATAACACGCTATGAAATGTTTGATATAAAACAATTTTTTTCTTGAAAAGGAAGCAATATCGAGCAAAATTATATTAAACACTAGCTTAAATTACCCGGCGTTGCCCGGGTTTTAAATTTTGGTCTATTTCAAAATAAACTGTTTGTTAGACTTATCGGAGACCTCGGCAAGGGAACTATATAAACCAAAACGAACCTTATTTACTTGTGTTTTCTCCTCCCTAGTGACGGATATTAAAGAAAGTGCCACTAATATCCAAAGAAACTGACTAATCGAAATAATTCCATCTCACCTATGAATAGAGTTTTAACAACATCAAGACCTTATGCTACAGGGATATTTAAGATATTTAACATTGTGATTGATGATAATATTTATCGTACCACGGCATTATGCATTATTAAGCCTTTCTGCACACAATATATTTAATTTCCTTCAAGGCCAAACTACAATCTGTGACGGATGGATTCTATCAAATACATGGATTTCAGGTTGTTTTGCAGTAACGGAGACTATACTCATCAGAATTCACTCTCCTGGAGAAGGCAATGTAGAACACTACCACAACAGAAAATCATATGTTTCTATAAACTGCCAAGTCATAGTGACCATAACTTATTAATATTATATTACTATAACTTATAATAATTGCTTAAAATCGAATGGCTATAATAGCAATACGTGGGATAAAAACATCATCTTCTTTCGTTTTTCCAGTTAATATTGGCACTCATATTACGTTTCGCTTGAGTTTTTGACACAAATTCTTGTTAGTGCATAATTTTGGTGAGTCAATATTTCGCAATAGTAGGTCAACTATGGCTATTCAGTATTAAGTAAATGATGTGGTAGCAATCCTTGTAGTTTGAAAGAATTCTAGAATTCAATTGGATAAAACAGTCTGCTCACTATCTACAAAACTGCATCGAGGAATTCATAATACGGTCCTGGACTGCGTAAAGATACTTATAGCATGAATTATCTAGTTTTAGCCTTCATGATGTGTAACAACAATGTAATTTAATTTCGTGTTAAAATTTCCAAGGCCTCGTGAAAGTCTATGTTGAATACAACAGGCAATAATAAAGAACAATTGACTGTAGAAGATTTTGCATTTTAATATAATACATGAATATTTGGTCTATTTATTTTTATTTTTTATATATTTAATTAATTTAACTTCCATTTGCACAATTTTAATGTAGCCTATGTTCTTCTCCTGGTTATGAAGGTTAAATGTGCAAACTTTGGCACATATCGGTCAAAGCGTGTAGATTTGTATAGAGAACATACACACACACACATACATACATACATACATACATACATACATACATACATACATACATACATACATACATACATACATACATACATACATACATACATACATACATACATACATACATACATACATACCCACATTCAATTTTATATATTAAGATTTTGTTTGAAATATCTCAGAGAATAACCCCCTGAAATGAATGACATTACTTACGGCTCACTCTGTATATTGAAAATACAGTGTGTTTCAAAAGTGATGGAAAAAAAATTATGGGTGAGAAATAAAAACCAAAAAAAAATCCAGTAGACATGGGTCTGCAAATTAACCGTTTACGGAACAACTTTTTTTTTTTTTTGGTGGATAGGTAGAGGAGGACTTGTACCTAGATACCGGATTTAGATCCTTTGGATGTTTGTGTCTGGAGTTGTGCAGAAAACCTAGTTTACACAACAGACATCACCACACCTGAAGAACTGCAGCATCGGATTTTAAATGCCTTCCAGCAAATGAAGAATTGCCCAGGATTGCTCGAGCGCATTCGCGGTTCTTTGCGGGGAACATATTATTTACTCAAGTGCATGGTCAGCATTTTCAAAAAACATCTGTAAAATTCTTCAGTTAATATGTCCGTACCGTACTGTGCCTTGTTTATCCACAAACTTCACTGTTGTTCAAATAAAAAAAGTTTCTTTTGTGTATGTTCGATCACATTTCTGTAGCGTTGAAGCCAAAATTATTAATTTTATTGTCTCGTGTGTTTGATCAATTAAATAAAATTATTACTACTTTTTGTTGGAATTACTATTTAGTATTCAGCGGGCCCCAACCAACACAAAATGGCATTATCTCCTAAACGTTAATTTTCGGACCCATTTTTACTGGGATTTTTTTAATTCTCTTCGGTTTTACTTCCTATCCCTAAATTTTTACCATTACTTTTGCAACACCCTATACAGGAATTACACCGGGACCAATCAAATTTATCATTGCAACAGGCTTTATTGTTATTCGGTTTCCGTGATATGGAGGTTCGGCTGTACAACCAACTTCAGCATTTTGACAAAGTGATCAGTCTTCATGATCATCTACCCAAAATTGATGACTAAATGGAAATTCCAACCCACCTTAAGTTACTTTGTGCGAGATCGTGCGTATGTGCTTGGTTTCCGCACAAAACCAATCCGCGGAAAGTGTATTTTTTTATCGGAAAGTGTAAAATTCCACATTCCGTATTCCCAACCTAACACACATAACAATTTCCCTCTTCTTACCGCTTAAGCGCGACATTCATTTTACTGCTTTAGGCTTTTAACATATTATTTTTAGAGACGTTCAATATAGTAACAATTATAAATTGGAAACTTACCACTTCAATTTCACCTAAATTGCACTGTTATTGTTTTTAAATATTTGCAAAAATTAAGTAAACTCTACAACTCCACTAAAGTTACTGCATTCGTGATGCAAGTAACTTTAAGGAAGCCGTGAAAAAATCAACAAGATTCCAGATGCCGATGTTATTACTGCAATATGTTGTATAAATAATATTGTTAAAATATTAAAATGAAAAATAAATCATTACATAACCTTACCGTTTGTTTTAAGTTCGCATTTATAGACTGGGAAAAAAAAAAAGACAGACGTATATCACGGCCTGCTGGAGTACAGTAAACACAGAAAGCATTTTAAAGCACCAATGTTGAAGATAGATATTTTTGTTCTGCAAATTTGCCGTCATTGAACAGAAACCAAGATGGAGATTTCATTGCAACTAATTAGAAATTCCTCTTTCAGGTATGTAATAAACGATCTTCGCACAAAATAATGTACGATACACGAGCGGTACGTTTTCTTTCAATTCTCGGAAATTAAAAAAGCTCAACTATTTTTCAAACTTTTCCTCGAACATGAAAACTTCAACATACCGCTCTTGTAACGCATATTACTATTATCTTACATGACAACTCTTCACGCCTTTCTTGTCCTCCTCTCACCTTAGCCTTTCTAACTTTATGGTGTGTTATAGTCCGGGTCAGCTTACTTCATACCCTAAGGGTGAAACCTAACCATTTTTCCCCCCATTACTACATATGCTAGTGGATTGTGGTGATTTTCTAGTTCGCAGATTGAATTTTTTTTGCCAACTTCGTTTCGAATTTCGATACTGACAAATACTACAAATGGTAGTGATTTTGAAACTGTTGGCAGCTGAGATAAATATCGACAATAATTCTGTAGTGCTCGGTAAAAGCGACACAAGTCAGTTTCCACAAACCTTTTTTGATAATTTATTGACAACTTACGGAACATCTGTTCGCTTGGAAAAAAATACATAGGTATTCCTCCCATTACAATAATTAATACAGAAAAAATCAAATCGACATAAAACCAGCGTAAGTTGTCAATAAATTATCAAAAAAGGTTTGTGAAAACTGACTTGTGTCACTTTTCCCAAGCACTGCAGATTTGTCGGTACTGAAGTTCCATGAAAATAAAATTGTACTAGATTTCTGAGCAGGTTACTGGAAGTTAGTGAAATTTGAATATACTAATAATTAATTAATATCAGTATTAATATTAATACATAATAGTTATTTTATGTGTTGGGTTGTGGTTATAATTCAAGACTAAATTTCAGGTAAGTTTTCGGAGTTAGTACTAATAATTTCATGTGATCAAACAAAATACGTTTTTGGGTTAGGTCTTGTGAGTCAATTGTTTAGTCAAACCAATGAATTTCGTATTGCCAGACAAAATACTTGACATGTTGATCCGTTTCCCATATAGTTTGCCTACGAAAATATGTTAGAAATTATTGAATTATTTAGAACTAGCCGTACCCGTGCGCTCCGCTGCACCCGTTAGAAATAAATATAAAGTAATTACATAATTAAAATAGGACATTTGATCCAGGGAACATTCGTGTTTGATAGAAGGATAAATCGTTTAATATGTTACTTAATTTAAATTGCATCCAAATAATTAAAATGCGATCATTTTGGTCCAGAGACACTCATTTGGTGCAATGACAATTCCTTTGACATG